>NC_028642.1:18297490-18300027 GCF_001406875.1 Solanum pennellii | reverse complement strand
CCCCCCGCCTCGCCCCCCCCCCCCAATGGATACTCCTTACACAGTTTGCTTAATGTTGTGGTTAGTACAAAACTTGTAGTTTAGAGTGGTTAATTCTTATTTAGTTCCAAGGGAACTATTGACTATAGATACTTCCATAACTCTTCGTTATCGTTTAAAAATGAGCCTCTTTCCATATTCCATAAAATTAATTAGCCTATCATTGAAACCGTAGGTGTGACGTGGAGCTTAATAAAGTAAACCACGAACCGAGATTTCAAGCAGTGATTAAAATAACATTAGCTGAATTTTTCTTATAAGTTCTTGTGAAGTATGCTACTCGTCACCAATATTAGTGGGAGGTAGAAGGTACCCTATGTCCACATAATATTACCCAAAAACCATGGTAGTAAAAGAAATGATTGTCCGATTATATTTCCTTTTTGTACCCCGTTTCTACTTTTTATTGTCTATCTACTTTTGTATATCCTATTTAACTACTTGTGATATGCTCTTCTTATTTCTTGTTGTTTATTCTTGTGTTTTCTTTTAGCTCAGTTGGAAGAATCCTCTTGAATACCATTGTTTATACGTATACTACACTTCTTCCCTTGTAGTTTCACAATCCAATTTCACTATTCATGATGACACCTACTACACCTCACTTGTCAATAAGCCTAACCCATAGCCCCGAGCCATAAACTATGGACTACCAAGCGAAAGCCAACAACAAAAAATAAGATCTTAGAACAAAGAAGAGATATGCCACCCAAAACACAGTCAACTTCTAAGGGTGTAAGCTACTCAGCTAGCAAGAGTGCCTCGAGGGTGTGTCAACTCCTATGAGGATCTCAGGTATCATAGCTACCAAGCCAGCATATCTACTTCTGGAGGCGTAATCCATCCAACTAGAAAGAGTGACGCAGGGGCATACATAAAATTAAAGGCATGCAATAAAAGGCATCAATGCATGGGTAGTCAAGTAAAAACTAAGCATGACCCAAATCCCTTTAATATCTCAAGTAGAAAAAGGAGAACGTCCATGACACCTCGTAATCTCAAAAATCAGTAAGACAAATAATCAGGTGGTACAACTCATATTCACACTAGGTTACAAAAAAAATTAGTAAAAAATGTATGTCATAAGGAACTATAAATAAATCAATGCAGGGGGCGGGATCGTACCGCAAGATCCACGAAAACAAGCAAACAATGAAATGCATGATATCACGAACATTGAAAGAAGGCACTCCAAATCAAGTAATTATATAGCCACTGAAACAACAGTACTAAAGCATAGAGTACTAACCTTGGACAAAACAGTTCTCGCACACGTCCTCTGGCCCAACAATATAATCATAAGCTCAATAGGGATAAAACATTCCCGCCACTAATAAACAACCAAAGGAATCAAGAAGAGATATCAAATTAATAAAGAGGGAGAAAATGAAGGGATGAAGCCCTACCCAATCACACTACTCTTGTCCCAAACTAAGTACAACTCGAATGAGCCCACGACTAGGTCAAGGACCACTACGGTCACATGCATCAATGCAATAAGACAATCGAAAGCAAGTCAGACATGAAACAAATAATATGTATGAGGTGATAAAACACAACATAAAGTATCTAATGTCCTTCCTAATCTAAGGCCACAATAGATCAATCCTAACAAGGATAAGCAAGTTCATTTTCTCCACAATTGAAGCCTCATTCTAAATTAAGGATTCGAAAAAACCACAATAAGACCAAGGCTCTTAGGGAATCAAGAAACAACAAAATAGAAAAAAGGGGAAAATTAAATACCCGAAAAAGCATCTAAAATTACATTAAATTTATACTAGGCATTATCTAAATAGCTCATTCAGGAATGCAGACCAAAGCCTACCTTATATCCAAACATGAGCGCTGTGAATATGTTACATGAGCTATCCACATTTGAAATTATTTTAGACACCACCAAACTACGAAATTTATCAATCAATATGTCATTACAGTCGTTATGACACTAGACTTGCAACAATTAGAAAAAGAACCAAATCTTAGTTAATACGAGAATGCAGGACTCACATTGGAAAACCCAAAGTTGAATTTTTCAAAAGGTCCTAAACTATGCCTCGAACTTGTGTTCCAAAATTTAACATAATCGGAAGCCTAAAAATAGCCAAAACAAAATTAACAAGAAAACAACGCAAAGGTAGTATCGCCAAGATCAAATTCACCTCAACATAAGGTTTTTACAAAACTTCTAATCACCAACCCAAGTAGACACGCTCCGAATGATCACAAAGTGTCACATCCGGGTTAACCCCCTAGATGTAACCTGCGTCGTCGTCCTCTTTGGGGACTAAGACTAGTCTCTTAGCTTACGTCATCACATTCTTAAGTTGAATTTAGCGGAAAATTTAAAACTTTTTATTTCTTCTACTTTGAGGTTTACATAGACCTCTACATACAAATAATATATATGTCGAGTATACAAGACCCTTAGTATAGGAAGGTTACATAGACTTCACTTTTATTACACACACACACACACACACACACACACACACACA
>NC_028642.1:18264946-18296975 GCF_001406875.1 Solanum pennellii | reverse complement strand
TATGTATATATATATATATGTATATATGTATATATATATATATATATATATAAAATATACAACATAGTCTACAAGCTTATACAAATTGTACTCAAATGAAAATAGGATGAACATAAGGGTCTTAGAAAACAAAGCAAGTCCATAAGCTAGATATCGGCATCGCCCTCGGAAAGTGAGGACCTACCCACTTGGATGGTAATGAATATCCAAGTCTTCGTCAAGTCGTCTCGAATGTGCCTTCAACAACCGCAACCTAAAATGTTGGGAAAAGGAAGAAATGGGGTTAGTATGCCACTTGTATTAAGCATGAGACCATATGCACATATACTTATAAAAAATGCTAAGAAAATGTCATTTCAACAAGTATGCATTTTTCATTTAAAACCTTCATGCATATACAACAAGACGATACCAATCACCATTTCACATTTATTAAGTCATATGCCAGTTCATCACAATACTAAAACTTCAAGTATAGTCAAGTGAACAATTCATATCATGTAAGTAAGTACAGGTCCAAATAACTCCATCATCAAGTCATATTTAATAATAAGCATGAATAATAATACTTTTCATTATAACAAAAGTAAGTCAATTACCAATGAATGCCTATCAAGTCAGCAAGTGCAATGACCAAGCAAAGCCCCATAAACTTACTCAATCAAGTAGCCCAACAAGAATCATGACTAACATCCTACTTCACACAACATGACATTTAGATATACCTTTCATCTTACTTCAACAATATAAACCAACACATACTCATAAGTTAACTAAGTAACATATAGTATCAACAATGTGCAAGTTCATCATATACATATCATATATCATTATAAGCATAAACATACATAAGAACATCCTCCCAAGACTCCCCTCAAGTCTAACTAGTGCAACGCTTAGGTAGAGTCCCATACCCCTACCTAGACTAAGCTAGACCAATTAGGTTATCCTAGGTAGAGTTCAATCCTTTAATTCATTTTACCTTTTGGGAACATCTTTCTCTAACTGACATAGACCACATAAGCTAGTGTGGAATCCGGTGTTGTAAAATCTTACACCGATGGAAGGTGGTCTACCGGCTAAAGTAAAACCAAAAAATAAACGTAGCTTTCTAGGTAGATCCACTAGCTAGTCTTCCTATGGGGGCAACATAGTTCAAGAACTAGGAGATAGGTATAATCCCTATACATGGCCTCCTCTCATGGGAATCCATTGGATGAGTTTCCCTCTTTGGGAGTCAACACCACATTTAGAGCTATTGGGTGAATCTTACTCTATGGGAATTCATCACCTCCCATTGTCAAGTTCACTTGGTGCTAAGATAAGTCCTTTTTATTGAAATTTCTTTAAGACTTTAATTATCAATCATAGATTACTTTAGGTAATAGGGTCTACCCCTTGTACAATCATCATCATCAATAGCTCAATAAGAATTTCATGAGGATAAGTCCTTTCGTTACAATTCATATAAGTGAGGTTAGCACATTAGAATGTCATATCATGATAAGGCACATTGATAGTCATCACCATCCTCATAACATATACACCTTAATCAAACTCAAAACATAGTCAAGACATTTCAATCCAATATCATCCCACCCAATCAATCCTAATACAAGGCTTACTCCAATATAACATCATTCCTTAATCACAATTAACCATAATTGGAAGAAAGGATAGAGATCATAAGACTTGCCTACTCTCCTTCATAGTCTATCATCAAGGCCTTACCATAACCCTCAATTCGATCCAATTTAGGGTATCCAACATCATAATCCAATAATCAACATGATAGCAAGGCTAGGAAAATCACTACATCACAATTCAATACTAGATCATAGCTTAAGATAAATCACTTAGGTTAATTCAATTTCTAACCTAGATCATCATCTCAAGAACTAGCATAAAATACTACAATTCACTTTAATTTGTTCATGATTAATGTAACAATATCAATTAATATCAATTCAACCAATAACCAAGTCAATTGAACCAATTTAATCTTAAATTCATATCAATGTCAAACCTAGGGTCAAGGGTTAAGGATCATCATCTACAAACTATACCAAATCGACAAGATATACCACAATTAAGTTAGAATACATGTTAATATAGTCATATTATCCAATGCAAAACATAAACAAATCAATTCATAACCTAATTTCCGGTCAGAGACTAATGCTCCCTCCGTGCTGCACAACTATTATGTCAGTCAGAGACTTGTGCAGGTTAGGGCTCCAACATTTTTAGCTAAGTTTTTGTCAACGGTTGGCATGGACGCCCCGTCTATCCACACACGAGCCGTCATTGCCCTCTCATGGTTGCACACTGACTAGGCAGTGTTACCTCCTATGTGCTAGTGTCCTTCTCAAGGGTCCTTGGTTGGTCCTTAAGGAGTCGTACCTGGACGTTTCGGCCAGGAATCATCTTAAACACCTATTAACTACGCTTCTACCTATTTTAATGGATTTCCGACTTCTAAATGCTTGTCAAATAGGCTTAGGCACGCTATTACCTCTTAGTACTAGTTTCCGAACGTCGTGGACGTTCTTGAATATTTTGTTCCTAAACTTCCTAAATGGCCTATATTCATTGAAATAGGTCTTAAAACAGTGTTTAGACCTCATGGCATCTATGTTAGGATTTAATACTCATCTTGGATTTCGAAACATTACATTATCCCCCCCCCTTAGGAACATTCATCTCTGAATAACACGAAACATCTTGAAAGGAAGCAACAAAATTACTAGGTAACATGAATCACATAATTTCAACAAGGCAATTAAAAACTTCAATTGCCACAGATAAGGCTCAACAATTCATTATGAGGAACACCCTTCTCCCAACAACAACATGACCTCAACATACTTTACATGAGCTAATTATGTCAAATTTCAGTCTCAAAACATGCTATATATCATTTCATAAAGACTCACCCATATAAAAATGCACGACATAACTCAAAACAAGGCAAAGATAAGAATTTCAAGTTCAAATTCTCACTTCACTGTAATCACTGTAAAGCATAAAAAAATTAAAAAAATGCACATTTTGCAATACATCACTAAAAATCAACTCAAGTTCAATTTTAGTCATTATACTCATTATTAGTAAACCTTAGTTATCAAATAGATGAGGGTAACGGGACTTCATGTCGGCCTCGGCCTCCCATGTTGCACCCTCAACTAGGTGATTCTTTCATAACACATTTACCGAAACCACCTCTTTATTCCTTAACTTCTTGACTTGCCTATCAAGAATTTGAATCGGAACTTCCTCATAAGATAGTTTATCCTTGACACAATGACCCTCAATAGGAAGAATAGACTCGGGATCATCGATACACTTTATAAGCATGAAAACATGGAAAACCGGATGAACCGAAGACAATTCACTAGGAAGTTTCAAGTCATAGGAAACCTTACAAACTCTTTGCAAGATTTCATTGGGACCCACATAACGAGGACTCAACATACCTTTCTTGACAAATCTAACCACCGCTTTCATTGGTGAAATTTTAAAATACACCTTATCACCTTCTTCAAACTCCAAATCCCTTCTCCTATGATTGTCATTATACTTTTGTCTACTATAGGCCGTTTGCAACCGGTTCCTTATTATATGAAATTTCACCAAAGTCTTATAAACCAAATCGGGACCAAGAAGCGAAGACTCTCCCACTTCAAACCATCCAATAGGAGACCTTACTCTCCTACCATACAAGGCTTCATAAGGAGCCATGGAAATGTATGAACAAAAACTATTATTATAAGCAAACTCCAACATAGGCAAATGTTTATCCAAATTTCCCTTGAAATAAATAATACAAGACCTAAGAATATCCTCAAGGGTTTGAATAGTACGTTCCGCTTGACCATCCATTTGGGGATGAAAAGCAGTACTCAACTTCACCTTAGTTCCCAACCCTTTTTTGGAATAAGCTCCAAAACCTACATGTGAATTGTGCACCCCGATCTAATATAATGGATAACAGAATACCATGGCGACACAAAATCTCCTCTATGAAGATCCTAGTACAATATTCTGCCGAATAAGGAGACTTAACGAGAATAAAGTGAGCGGAATTGGTCAACCTATCCACAACCACCCATATAGAGTCATATTGCTTTTGAGTTCGAGATAAACCCACTACAAAATCCATATTGATGTCTTCTCACTTCCAGGTAGGAACTTGGATTTCTTGTAGTAAGTCACCCAGCTTTTGATGTTCGGCTTTTACTTGTTGGCAATTCGGAAACTTAGCAACAAACTCCGCTATGTCCTTCTTCATACCTTCCCACCAATATACTTCCCTAAGGTCATGGTACATTTTTGTCGAACCCGGATGAACGGAGTAGAGGGACCCATGGGCTTCCTCAAGGATTCAGTCCCTCAACCTATCTACGTTGGAAACACACAATCTCCCTTGGTACTTTAACACACCATCCCCCTTAAGGAGAATGACTCATTTAACTTACCGAGAACCGATTCTTTCAACTCCATCAATGGTTGATCAAGGTGTTGTTTGGACTTCACGTCAACTACAAATGATGACTCGGAGTTATGATGGACCTTGAATCCGCCATTCGGAGAATCTTCCAACCTCACACCCAACCTAGCGAAAATTTGAACTTCCTTCACTAGGTATTTCTTGGCTTCATCATGTGAGATACACTACCCATAATGATACGACTTAGGGCATCCACAACCACATTAGCCTTGTCGGGGTGATAGAGGATACTCATGTCATAATCTTTCAACAATTCTAACCACCTTCTTTGTCGAAGATTTAACTCCTTTTAGGTAAACACATATTGGAGACTCTTATGGTCGGTAAAAATATCAACATGAACACCATACAAGTAATGCCTCCATATTTTCAAGGTAAAAACCACGGCCGCTAACTCAAGGTCATGAGTGTGATAGTTTCTCTCATGCGCCTTAAGTTGCCTAGTAGCATAGGCTATCACCTTCTCATGTTGCATAAGCACAAAACCCCAAACCCACTCGGGATGCGTCACAATACACAACAAAACCCTTTGTACCCTCAGGTAAGGTCAACACCAGAGCGAAAGTAAGTCTATCTTTCAACATTTGAAAACTTCTCTCACATGCTTCCAACCACTCAAATTTTTTACAATTTTGGGTTAAAGTAGTTAAGGGAGATACAATAGACACAAAACCCTCCACAAACCTTCGATAATAACATATAAACTCGAAAACTCCTAATATCAGTTGGAGTCAAAGGTCTAGGCCAATTTTTCACCGCTTCCGTTTTCCTTGGATCAACCTCAACTCCCTCACTAGAGATGACATGACCAAGAAATGTCACCGACCTCAACCAAAACTCACACTTGCTATACTTGGCAAACAATTGATGTTCTTTAAGTACTTGCAATACTACCCTCAAATGGTTCATGTGCTCACCCTCATTTTTCGAATATACCATGATGTCGTCAATGAAGACAAGACAAATCAATATAGGTAATTTCGAAACACCCTATTCATTAGGTCCATACACGATGCTGGAGCATTAGTGAGACCAAAGGACATCACTAAGAACTCATAATGACCATATCTAGTCTGGAATGCCGTCTTTGGTATATCCTCACCTCTCACCCTAAGTTGGTGATACCATGACCTCAAGTCAATCTTAGAAAAGTAACTTCCCCTTGGAGTTGTTCAAACAAGTCGTCAATCCGAGGGAGAGGATACTTGTTCTTGATTATGAGTTTATTGAGTTGGCGGTAATCAATACACATTCTCAAGGACCCATCCTTCTTCTTCACAAACAATTCTGGAGCACCCAATAGAGAAATACTAGGTCTTATGAAGACTTTGTCTAATAAATCTTTGAGTTGTGCCTTCAACTCTTTCAATTTTGCAAGAGTCATCCGATAAGGAGGAATTGAAATGCGATTTATATCCTGTAGAAAATCTTAAAAAATCAATTTCCCGTTCGGGGGAAATACCGAGAAGGTCATTAGGAAAGACCTCTGCAAATTCACTCACTACAGGGACCAACTCAATAGGTGAGATTTCGGAGTCTATATCTTTGACTCTTACAATATGGTATAGACAACCCTTAGAGATCATTTTGAATGCTTTTAGACAAGAGATGATACGACCTCCAGGAATAGAGTTTGCCCCCTTCCAGTCTACAATGGGTTCATTTGGAAAGTTAAATTTCACAACCCTTGTCCTACAATCAATAGAATCAAAGCAAGCATGCAACCAATCCATACCCAATATAACATCAAAATCAAACATATCGAGTTCTACTAATTCAACATAAGAAACTCTATTGGGCAACATTATAGGAAAATTTCTATACACCATTTTTGCAACAACCGACTCACCCACCGGAGTAGACACTATGAAAGGTTCAGGCAAATATCGGGTAACATATAAAATTTTTTTGGCTACTACAGTAGTAATAAAGGATAAAGTAGAACTTGGATCAAGTAAGGCATATACATTAATAGAGAAAACTTTCAACATACCAGTCACCACGTCGGGAGAAGTCTCTTGCTCACCCCTAGAGCGGAGAGCATAGAAGCGGTTCTTCTTTAGAGCCTCATTTGAACCACTTGCTTGAGCTTGACCACTTTTTTCTTGCCCCTTTATATTAGTGAAATCCCTAATCTTGTGGCCACTCTTGCCACAACCAAAACAATTTCCCATTCCAACCAAGCATTCACCAAAATGACCCTTTCCTCACTTGGCACATGTAGGCTTCTCATGTGGTGAGTTTTCACTCCTTCCCTTTTGAGATATCATTTTATTTACCTCATCATCACGAGCCTAAGGGAACTTGGATGGAACTTGATTAGAAACCCGCTTTTTAAATCTAGGCTTTTCTTGTATCTCAAGCCTATTCTTTGAAGAACCTCCACATACTTGGCATGCACCATAAGACGATAAATGTTCATGTTGTCATGTAACATAGCCAAATGACACTCCTCTTGTAAATCATCTGACACCTCTGTTACTCATTTCATCTCTAGGATCGGAAACCAAAGAAGGAGCATATTTCCACAATTTTATGAATTTCAAGGAGTATTCATGAACACTCGTACCTCCTTGGCGAAGGTTGATGAACTCCACCACTTTAGACTCCCTCATATCCCTAGGAAAGAATCGATCTAGACAAGCCTTCTTAAAGATCTCCCAAGTCAACGGACCACCCCTCAATTGGCCTATTATCCCTCCATTGAACAAATCATGCTAGAGCCACGTCCTTGAGTTGATAAGTAGCAAAATAGGCCATCTCACTTGTCGATAACCCCATAGACAAGAGTATCTTATAGACTTCATCGATGAATTCTTGGGGGTCTTTCTCAACCTTAAACCCGTAGAAGGTAGCAGGGTTCATCCGAGTGAAGTCCCTTAGACGAGAAGCCATAGTAGTGAATTGTTGATGAGGATGGGGTAGAACCTCCCGATTGGCTTGGGACGTCATAGATTGGGCTTGAATAGTGGAGGCTTAAGCCAATTGGATGAGGGCAGCCCTTATATATCCATCTGTCGAGGGTGGAGGATTGACCAGAGCTTGTTCCATATTAGCATCTTCTTCAAGTGGAGGAACTTGATCACCACAGGGAGGAGCTCTTGCATTGGCAATTTTCTCTTCATGTCTTCGTGCCGCATTCCTTCGAGTGTTCATTCTTCCTGAAAGCACAACAATAGGGTTAGATGCAAAAGCACACCATAAGTATACTCTAATGGAACGATACAAGATTTCCAAGAAAATGAGAGTTTCCTAGGCATAATGTAGGTTCCCATCCATAAGCGTGGCGCGCTTCACAATTATGAACACGAACTTACATAGACGTTGTTGAGAGAGAAATTGACTCTAATATAATTTAACCTCATGCTCTGATACTAAGTTTGTCACATTCGGGTTTACCCCCTAGACATAACCGGCGTCATCGTCCTCTTTGAGGACTAAGGCCAGCCTCTTAGTTACATCATCACATTTATAAGTCGAATTTAGCAGAAAATTTAAAACTTTTTATTTCTTCTACTTGGAGGTTTACATATACCTCTACATACACATAATATATATATCGAGTATACATAAACCCTTCGTATAGGAACGTTACATAGCCTTCTACTTTTATTGCTCATATATATGTGTGTATATATATATATATGTGTGTGTGTGTGTGTGTGTGTGTGTGTGTGTGTGTGTGTGTGTGTATATATATATATATATATATAACATAGTCTTAAGTATTGTCTCATCTCATACCATCTAATGATCATAATAACTTTGGCATAGCCCTATATCAATGTAAAGAAACCACATATAGGATTATATAAATCATGCTCAAATTAAAATAGAATGAACATAAGTGTCTTAGAAAACAAAGCAAGTCCATAAGCTAGATATCGGCTTCGCCCTCGGAAAGTGAGGGCCTACCCATTTGGATGGTAGATAATATTCAAGTCTTCATCAAGTCGTCTCGAATGAGCCTTCAACTACCGCAACCTAAAATGTTGGGGAAAAGCAAGAAATGAGGTTAGTATGCAACTTGTACTAAGTATGAAACCATATGCACATAAACTTATAAAACATGCTAAGAAAAGGACATTTCAACAAGTATGCATTTTTCATTTAAAACCTTCATGCATATACAACAAGACGATACCAATCACCATTTCACATTTATTAAGTCATATGCGAGTTCATCACAATAATATAATGTAAAGTATAGTCAAGTGAACCATTCATATCATGTAAGTAAATACATATCCAAATAACTCCATCATCAAGTCATATTTAATAATAAGCATGAAAAGAGTACTTTTCATTATAACAAAGTAAGTTAATTACCCATGAATCCCTATAAAGTGAACAAGTACAATGACCAAGCAAAGCCCCATAAACTTACTCAATCAAGTAGCCCAACAAGAATCATGACTAACATCCTACTTCACACAACATGACATTTAGATATAAATTTCATCTTACTTCAACAATATAAACCAACACATACTCATAAGTGAACTAAGTAACATATAGTATCAACAATGTGCAAGTTCATCATATATCATTATAAGCATAAACATACATAAGAACATCCTCCTAAGACTCCCCTCAAGGCTAGCTAGTGCAACGCTTAGGTAGAGTCCCATACCCCTACCTAGACTAAGCTAGACCAATTAGGTTATCCTAGTTAGAGTTCAATCCTTTAATTCATTTTACCATTTGGGAACATTTTACTCTAACTGACATAGACAACATGAACTAGTGTGGAATCCGGTGTTGTAAAATCTTACACCGATGCAAGGTGGTCTACCGGCCAAAGTAAAACCAAACATCAACGTAGCTTTCTAGGTAGATCCACTAGCTAGTCTTCCTATGGGGGCAACATAGTTCAAGAACTAGGAGATATGTATAATCCCTCTACATGGCCTCCTCTTATGGGAATCCATTGGATGAGTATCCCTCTTTTGGAGTCAACACCACATTTAGAACTATTGGGTGAATCTTACACTATGGGAATTCATCACCTTCCATTGTCAAGTTCACTCGGTGCTAAGCGAAGTCCCTTTATTGAAATGTCTTTAAGACTTCAATTATCAATTATAGACTAGTTTAGGTAATAGGGTCTACCCCTTGTATAATCTTCATCATCAATATCTCAATAAGAATTTCATGAGGATAAATCCTTTCTTTACAATTCATATAAGTGAGGTTAGCACATTAGAATGTCATATCATGATAAGGCACATTGATAGTCATCACCATCCTCATAACATATACACCTTAATCAAACTCAAAACATAGTCAAGACATTTCAATCCAATATCATACCACCCAATCAATCCTAATACAAGGCTTACTCCAATATAAAATCATTCCTTAATCACAAATAACCATAATTGGAAGAAAGGATAGAGATCATAAGACTTGCCTAGTCTCCTTCATAGTCTATCATCAAGGCCTTACCATAACCCTCAATTCGATCCAATTTAGGGTATCCAACATCATAATCCAATAATCAACATGATAAAAAGGCTAGGAAAATCACTACATCACAATTCAATACTAGATCATAGCTTAAGATAAGGCAATTAGGTTAATTCAATTTCTAACCCAGATCATCATCTCAAGAACTAGCATGAAAGAATACAATTCACTCTAATTTGTTCATTATTAATGTATCAACATAAATTAGTAGCGATTCAACTAATAACCAAGTCAATTGAACCAATTTCAACTTAATTCATATCAATGTCAAACCTAGGGTTAAGGGTTAAGGATCATAGTCTACAAACTATACCAAATCAGAAAGATATACCATAATTAAGTTAGAATACATGTTAATCTATTCATATTATCCAATATAAAACATAAACAAATAAATTCATAATCTAATTTTCAAGATTGAGAAGAACCCACATGAAAACCCAACTTTTGAAAATATTTTGAAGGAACCCTTTGAGGAAAGTGGTCTCAAAGGTGAATTAGATCTCATACCTCAACGTTTGTTGAAGATTTGATGGTGAAATCGTCCCTTTTCAGCCCCCCAAACCCTTCCCTAGCTAGTCTTCGATGGTGTCCTCCAAATAGAGAGAGAAAAAAAAGAGAAGAAATATGATTTGTTTTGAGTTTTTTTTAATCTAATGAGGGTTGGGGCCTTTATATGGGGTTTTAATTAACTTAATTAGACTCCATTACACCCTCAATTAACCACATAACCCCTTAACTAATTAAATGAACTAACTTAAAAAGTGCATGGAAATTGCAGGCCCATCGGTAAGACCACGATTGACGAGCCGTTGGTCCACCGACGGCCAGGCCTCCCTCCGTGTTGCACAATTGTTGTTTCGATCAGAGACTTGTGAAGAAGAGGGATACAAAATTTTTGGATAAGTGTTGGTCGACGGTTGGCATCGACTCCCCGTCGATCCACACACGGTCCATCATTGCCCTCTCGTGGTTGCGCACTGCCCAGGCCTCCTACGTGCTAGGGACCTCCTCTAGGGCCCTTGGTTGGTCCTTGGGGAGTCGTACCCGGATGTTTCGATCACGAATCATCTTAAACACATATTAACTACCCTTACACCTATTTTCATGGATTTCCAACTTCTAAAAGCTCGTCAAATAGGCTTAGGCACACTAGTACCTCTTAGTACTAGTTTCCGAACGTCATGGACGTTCTTGATCATTTTGGTTCCTAAACTTCCTAAGTGACCTATATTCATTCAAAAAGGTCTTAAAAAAGTGTTTAGACCTCATAAAACCTATGTTAGTCTTTAATACTCGTCTTGGATTTTGAAATGTTACACAAAGGACTTGAAATCATTAAAACTGGAACTTAAATTATGTGAAATCACCTTTCGAAATGAGGTCTAAAAGCTAAAATTTGAGTATATAAAATCCTACACCATATATCATCATTTTAGATAGTTCGCTCCAACTTTGAATTCTCCGACGGGTGCTTAGGATCCCATGCATCTAAATGAAATGTGCTACACCATTGAATTTGACATTAAAAATTCATTGGAACCATCAAAACTCCCATCCAAAATCGTTTCAATAAAAAGTATGTCCCATATCCAATTTTTATTCAAGAAAAAAATAAGAAAAACATTAAAAATGAGACAAGAAGCCTAAGAAGCCCCATCAAGGTCATTCTATAATAACTTTCAACATTTCAGAGGTAACCGCACTAACATAATTGTCATAAGAGCATGTTTATGAAGATTGTTGACTAAATTCAACCCTTTGTTGAAGTTTCAAAGTTAAAACACCTAACGACACTAACTCACACCACATGTCTTGGGGCCAGATGCAACTATGCCCCTATCTTAATATGGCTCTCTTGGTGCTGATGAAATCGTTAGAATTGCATTTCGAGGCCATCTAGTTAAAACTTTTGATTGAAGTCAACCATTTAAGTTTAAAGGCTTTAAACAATGGATACTTGGAAAATTTCAAGAAAATGATGTGACGATAAAACTGTCAGTCCTAGCAAGTCATAAATGACTTATGGTCACAACAGAACAGCTCTAAACGCTGAAAAGATCAAAAAATCAAAAAATGACATGAAGGGTCATTATATGCAGATGATAGTTTAAGTTATCACCATTAATTTAGAGTCCTACAGAGTAGCTTGGTCTTTCAGTGATTGGGTGAGCTCCTAGTTTTAGGAGTTGTTTCCGTTTGTTTTGCTAGGCTTAGTCTTTATGTTATATTTAGCGATAACATATGATTATCTTGCATTTGTAACATCCTTGTACTCTTATTTTTATTAGATATTTGATTACTAATTAATGTCATGTCTTGAGATGGTTCCTTGTGTGGCATTTATATTGAATACCCTTTTTTGATTCGTTGTAAGCTTTAAGTTCTTATTGTGGACTTCCACTTGGTAGTCCATTCCTTATGATTACGTGCTAAGGGTTAGGCTTACGTACTGGTAGGCATAATAGACACCATCATAACCTTTGGGTCATGATAGTTTGATATGAGAGATCTAGGTTGTCGATATCATTGGTACGAGGGAAAATTTCAATTAGAGTAATACGGATAACTACATTAAAGTTCATATCATATCTTCGAGAGGCTATAAGTAATATTAGGAAATTCTATTTTATATTTTTATTGTTTTCTTTCACTTTGATTAACATTTTAAAACTTTTTATTTTGAATATAGTCTCTCCTAGATGGATATTTGAAGTATATGATGGATGTGGATGGAGCATCGACACATTCCACGAGAGTTTCAGCATGTGATCAAACTACAAGGCCTCCCTCGGGCATAAACCTTGAGTTCAAAGACATTCTTCTACATTTAGAGAGACTACATAGTAGCCTAGGCTTTCAAAAGGTATTTTGTCTACCTTGGTTCCTCGGTGTTAGGTGGTCAGAGCACCTCCTAGAGCAAACCTGAAGTGGGTGGCGTTCCTTGTGCAATTAGTATTCCTCATAGAAGATTTAGGTTGACTATTCCCAGCAAAGCTCATATGTCTAATTTTTAAATATTTTTGGTGATTTCTAAAGTGGGATGGACATAACTCGCACATTGTTCCCTTCAAATAAGGAGTTGAACCAAAGGTTCATTAGATGGATAGCTTTGACACTCCTGTTAGAATTGGAGTATATCATATCAACACGACCTATATTTCTGAGGTAGTGATTCATACGAGGATAGTACAGTAGTTGTTCCTAAGACTGATGGACATAGTGGTAAGAGGTCTGACCATCAATAGACTAATGAAAGTATTCCACTTTGAAATGAGTATGAGTTAACCGTGAGACATCTTCCTTCTCGACCTATGATTCTTATGTAGGTAGCCTCTCAGGTCCTAGAGGGTTTTGAGGCAGGTTTATGGTGCCTACAACATGTAAATTTTACGCTAGACTTCTAAGTGTGATCATTCTATACCTTCAAGTGTTTGGTCTTAGGTTTCTTTAGACGGGTCTTCACATCTAATTGCTCTCGATGATCGTTGCCATGAGTGCGGTGAGATATACAACAATGTTAGAGATTGTTGCAAGGCCCTAGTATTGACGAATAAGGCTGGTTCTGAGTTTTGTGGAGCTAGATAGGGTAGATAAGTGTTCTTTTCAGGATGGGCTTCACACTTTAAAGGTTACGGTGATTGTGGAAGGCATTACAACCGGTCTAGAGAGCTCCAACGCTGTAATTGATTTTCCAGGAATTGCAGACATATAATATTCCCAAGTCTAGGTTGTCAAACTTTTTTGTACCTGAGGGATCCTGGTAATTATCTTACAGCTTGTCCCCATCATGAGACCATGATGAGAGATCTTCAGTTAGTTTAGTTTAATGGGTTGTCGGCTCATATGGTTAGAGGTGGTACCTTTCGTTTTTCTAGTGCTGCAATTAGGGTTCAAGTTGGGGTTAGGCATTGTACATTCTATGCTTAGTAGGCCATCTAGAAGCCAAGGCTCCATGTATCCTTTCTTTGCATGTCATTTTCTTATCCCTTTAGTTCCTATTTGTGTAATTTTAGGGCTTTCATATCCATTCGAGTTTATTCATCTTAGTAGCTATCACTAGCTTGTTATGGAAGTTTGACTTTATGCTTCTATTTGTGTTTCGCCTCATATAGTTCAGTCGCTTTGATCAGAAGTAGTTGTTAGGTAAATCCCTGTACCTTTACCATGATAATCATGTTATGGTTGTGGTCTCAGGATTATTGGTTTCCCATTTTTCCACCCTTGTTGTGTAATTTACCTATAGTGTTGATCCTTGTTTGGTGGGTGGATAGACTAGTTTTTCCCAATTTGAATTTTGTGTGTTCTAAGACCTAGTTGCCTTAGAAGGTTGTCTTAGTTGTCTGTCATCCCTTTTAAGTAGTAGCTAGGAAATTGCTAGTTTCTAGAGTTATGTTTTGGGTAGTTTTTTTCTTTAAATTATGGTGGTCATTTTTGACTGCTTTCTCTCTTTTCTTTACTCCTTTTCACGATTATGAAGTGTTGTATTTCCTAGTTCATTCCCTTTGGGGTTCATCCTCTTCTTATTGTCTTGGAGTATTGTTATGGCTAACTAGAAATTGGAGGATTGATCCCTTGTTGTGCCTGGATAACTTATTATGTTCGTTCATTATTGTTCTGTTGCTATCTCTCAAGGCCAATTTATTATTTAGAGTTGGAATGGTGGGGTTATCTTTTCATTTTAGTTCTGAGCTGTGTTGGGAAATGGAAATTATTTTAGAAGGTTCATCTTCAGAATGAGGTGAAGGTAATTAATGGAATCTATGAGTTGGTTATAGTTTAAGAGGAGAAGTAATTTTGATCATTCTTGGTAACTTGTATGGTTTGTGATATGAGTTGTTACCCTTGGGCCCTTATCGGCTAGCTGGGTATGTTTATACACTTCTTGCTAGTTGCATTTCCCTTAGACTTGATGGTTCTTTTAGATTAGTAGTGTCACAGTAGCTTGTGGACCTATGACGTCGATTTCTCTTTTATATTTTTTTATGAGACGTTCCTTTGCTTTGAATATGTCTTTGTTGTTGGGATCAGTGTAGCTTGTTATTTGAGAGATGGTTGTCCTTTGGATTCCAGTGGTTAGCTTTAGAATATTGTGTTTCATCTTGATTTGTTTGTCTTGGATGACTTAAGATAAAATTTAGGCATTGCCTTAGGCTGTGTTCCTTTTTTTGGCAATTGTTGTTCCTTGATGTTCAAGTGGAGCTTTTTTCCTTCCAAGGGTTGTGTTTTGTGTCTTGGTAGATAAGATTAAGGTGGTGTACGTGATGCTCGGGATGGCTTATTGTAACACCTTAGATTCGACAAAGTCTAGAAAGGGGAACTGAGAAAATTCGTAGGTAAAAACTGGACCATGGAGACCCAAATGAGTTGTAAGGAGGACCACGGTCCGTAAAGGGCAACGTGGTAAGTCTCCTACACCACCTTCCTCTTTGTTTTATAAAATCTTTGTGATATGATATGTTTTCAAATCTCTTGATTTTCGATAATCTTGTTTCCTATGCTAAGTTCTTGTGTATGGCCTCTTGGGTTCCTTTATGACATGGTACTTGTAAGGTGAACCTTGGATCTTGACAAACATGGTATTCGGGGAAAAAGTTTAAGAAAGGTCTTATGATATCTTAGAAGCCACTTCGAGTAAAGTCTAGTTCATAAGTGTGAAGCCTGCCACATTTATGAATAGGAAGCTATAAGATGATTAGGAAAATCCATTTCTTTCATTACGCTAAGTCATGCGATATAGTGTAAATTGACGAGTCCTTTCTCCTATTCGTGTTGGATGCTTTTTAGGATACTGCCCCTCGAATAGCTTACTTTAGAAGAAATATGAACGAAAACATGGAATAGAGGCTCCTCTTCAAGATCCTTAGGCTCTAGTTGATCCTTTGGCCGAGCAAATGACCAATGAAGAATTTAAAGCCTCTTTCCAAGTGTTGGCTCAAGACATAATTTCTCAAGACAATAGAGAGGTTGTGTTCCCCGTTAACCCAAATTAGGGTATGGTGGCATCTAGCATGAGGGACTACACTAGGATGAATCCTATTAAATTTCATGGTTCTAAGGTTGCGAAAGATCCTCAAGAGTTTATTAAAGAGGTATATAATATGTTGATGATTATTGCAGTAACACCGGTGGAAAATGTGGAATCGGCCGCTTACCAACCTAAATGTATTGTCCAAGTTTGGTTCAACCAATGGAAGGAAGAGAGGTCGGTTGATGTGGGTCCTCTCGATTGGGAAATAATTAAGGCATATAGCCTTGATAGGTTCTTCCCCCTTTAGATGATAGAGGCCACGGTGCTTGAATTTATCAACCTTTTTCAAGGAAACATGAGTGTGAAAAATATGCTTTGAAGTTCACACAATTTTCTAGGCATGCTCCTACTATAATTACAGATACCAGGGAAAGGATGAGTAAGTTTGTTTTGGGCGTTTTTAATGGTGGTTAGGGATTGTTGTACCACCATGCTTCTTAATTATATGGATATTTCTCGCCTAATGTTACATGCTCAATGAATAACATAAGAGAAACTTAAGAAAAAGTCTAGGGATGTGAAAAAGGCAAGGACGGGGGATTGCGACTTTCAAATTCAAGGTCCAATGGACATGGTCTTTCTATGTTCTTACAAAGGTTTCCAGTCAAGACACCTTCAATGTGTAACCTAAGTTCAACAACTGTCGGGTGGCAACCCTAATCCTTAAGGAGGAAATGGTAGTGGGTATTCATTGCATACTTGTTCTAAGTATGGACAGAAGCATGAGGTTAGATATCTAGCTGATTTTAATGTTTGTTTTGGTTTTGGTAAGACGAATCACAATATAAGTGGTTGTATATGGGTTGCTAAGAATGAGAGAGATGATCATCGATGGGCCCAACCTAATTCTTTATCCAACTCTACTGCGAGTCAGAAGAAAAACATGTTTTATGCACTTCAGTCTCGTCATGAGAAAGAGGGTTCTCCGAAAGTGGTTACAGATATGTTGAAAGTATTTCAACTTGATGTTCATTTCTTGCTTGATCCTGGTTCTACCTTATATTTTTGTGATGTCACATGTTTCTATGAGGGTTCATATTCTTCCAGATGTGTTGTTAGAATTGTTTTATGTCTTTACTCCGATTAGTGAATCCATTGTGGCTAAGAGATTCTATAGAAATTATCATGTTTCCTTATCCCATAGAGTCACTCGTGTTGATCTTATAGAGCTTGTTTAAATTTTGTATATGCTTCCATTGATTGTAGAAACCAAGTGGTTAAGTTCCAGTTTCCAAATTAGCCAATCCTAGAGCGGAAAGAGGGAAATTCTATATCCTAAGGTCGATTTGTTTTTTGTACTAAATCTAGAAAGATGATATGTAAGGCTGGTATATACCATCTAGTTAGGGTGAGGGATAAAAATTCCTAATTGTAAAAAGAGTTTTAAGAAGTGTTTACAGATGATCTACCTAGTATTACTCTCAAAAGTAAAATAGACTTTGATGTTGGTCTTCTCATAGATATGTAACCTATCTCTATTTCTCCTTACAAAATGGCACCAATGGATCTTAAAGAATTGAAAGAGCATTTGAAATATTTGTTGGATAAGGGTTTAATCCAATTGAGTATCTCTCCATGAGGTCCATCCTGTAGGATTGAGTCGTGACAATATAACACGTGAGTATATATAGAGAACTAAAGATTGTTTTTTATGAAATGAATCAACCCTATATGATACTCTATCAGTATATGATTTATACCCTGTGAGTATTGTAGAGCACTAGCACAATATTTTAAGGAATGGATCTCTCTTCTATGTTATCATTGTTCATATAGGGAAAAGTCATAAATTTCCCCTTGAACTTTTCCCGAAAATTTAGTTACACATTTAAACTATCATAGTGATCTATTGCACATCTATACCATTCAGAAGTGAATTTTCTTACCCCCTAAAACTTACATGGAAAAAAATAAAACAAAAATATAAAATAAGCGCTTCAGTTTGAAATTAAAGTTACAAAAATTTGAATCTTCTTTTCAACCCCCACCCCGACACCTTATATTCTCCAAGCCCCACCCATTTTCCTCTTCTTCTCCATTCTTTATTTTCATCACACTTCTTCATTTTTTATCACAATCTTAATACACAATTTTCTTTATTCACAATTAGGTTAATTCTCATAGATTTGTTAGTGGATAATAGTATTTTATTTAGAAAAATTTTGACTGATTGTTTCTATCTTTTTCATTATGTTTTTGACTTTCTTAAAGAAATTTTGGTTGTTAATCAATTTTGGGTTTGGTGGTAATAGCAGCTTTATGGGTTTTATGGTTGTGGGTGCTAGCTGAGAAATATTAAAAAGAGGTAATTGAAGGTGGTGACGAAGAAATAATCAATATTGATAATGGTGGTGGTGGTGATATTGTGTGTTGGGTGACAAAGAAGAAGAATTGATGGTGATATGGTGGTGGTAAAGAACAAAATTAATAGTAAAGGTGAGGTCGAATATATTTTTCATGAAATTAGAATTCAAAATGGATGGGATTAGTGATGAAGAAGATATAACTATTAGAGAATTAAATAAATAAATAAATTGGTATTAGTTAGATTAAAATATAGTTAACAAAAGAAAAGTTAATTAATAAAGAAAAGAAAATAAAAAAAATTATTTATGACAGGAAGATGATGTAGCGCTAATGTAGCGGTGAGTGCAATACACCACATAAAATGGGAGTGGTGTTACACGTCTAAGGGTGGTAATAAATTCACTTTTGAGTAGTTAAGTTATGTAATATGTCACCATGACAGTTTAAGTTTATAACTGACTTTTCGGAACAAGTTAAGGGGGGATCTATGTCTTTTTCCTATTAATATATAGTATATACTAGTTTGATATCATAAATGACAGAATATTTTTTTGTTTTAGGAATGACACAACCCTCTATAAAGTATTAGAGTCTACTGCGACAAATATATTTTTGATATTGATATATTACTCTTCATATATAATATGCTTGAGTAAGTTGTTTCCTCAAAATTAGCATAAATTGTAATGTTCCCCGGTGAATTATGTATTGTTTTAGTATAAGATCATAAAAGAACGTAGTTTATTCAACTAGTAACCTATGATGAGAAGCCTATGTACTATAGAATGTTTGCTTAATGATAGGTCATAATTGTCAGGAGAAAGAGAGTAAGCAACCCTAGATGAATAAACCTTATACTCCCTCCATTCCATTTTCTGTGAGATAATTTTATTTGATACGAAATTTAAGAAAGAAATAAAGACCTTTAAATTTCTGGTTCAGAATGAATGATATGTACCTATAACTTATTTCATTAAGGGTAAATAGACATTTTATAATTAAATTGTCTTTTAATATATGAATGTTTAATTCTTTTTTTAGACTGACTAAAAGAAAAGTAAGTCACCTAAATTGTGACAGATGAAGTAGTTATTATGGAACATAGGGTCAAATGAAAGAAATCGTGGAAAAACTATTTAAAGATTGCATAGGTTTAGATATGGTGTGCAAATGTAGTCTTTATTCATAATTCTTTTTAGTTTGAATACCTACAGAGATATCAAAAAATGGTACAATTTTTTACTAAAGCAGCTCAAGTAAGACATGTTTCAGCCTACCAAAAAAAGACATGTTTCAAATTGAACACTCAACCTATTAAAAAGCTACTCCTATTAAACACTTATTTGTTGTCAATAAACCAAAAATGCGAATAGTATAATATGTTCAATGCTGACATACCAAAGCTATGAATTAACTAATTACATCTGAAATTTTGAGGGAAAAAAAATTATTTAAAAATGTAAATAATTTAAATAAAGTCTAAAAATAAAACCCAACTTAAAATGGACACAAAAAATGAAACTTAAATATTTGCAACTTCTGAAGAAAAAAGCTGAAATTTTTGTTGGAACATTTTATTGCAAATTTTAGCCTTTCATAAAAAACAATTCTCAAAACAAGAAGAATTCTCTTTAACTTCTTACGCGTTGACTTGATGTGAAAATCATACCTAGTAGTCAAGTCAAAAAAAATATATTAAAATGGTATATTTGGGACCCCATACACAAAAGGGTTTGATATTGCTCTTCAATTTTGTGATTTGGAGTTGATATATCCTCGTTCACTATATCCTTACCGTTACAAAAATGGCTCACATATATTCCTTCCATTACAAAAGTGGATCGCGTATAAAATGAAAAATATTACTCTCTCCGTTTAAAAAATAATGATCTCCTTTCCTTTTTAGTTTGTTTAAAAAATAATGACCTCTATATTTTTTGGTCACATTTTAATTTTAACTTTTCACGTGCTTTGTTTAAGGACACAAGCTTAAATGACAATTTTGTATATTTGACATAACTTTAATTTAAGACCACAAGATTCAGAAGTGTTCTTTATTTCTTAAATTTCGTACTAAGTCAAACTAGGTCATTCTTTTTGAAACGGAGAGAGTAATTTTAAAATATTTTTTTGATTCTTTTTAAAATCATGTGGGGTATATATGATTGTTCTAATAAAGTTAAGGAGTATATTGATCCTTCTCTTACAAAATTATTTTTGTTTTCGAGTTGGTTTATTCAACGACTAGTCTGAGTTTTACGTATATATTTGTTTTTTAGATCTATTTTTGTTATTATTATTTGAGTTTTAAATATTTATCTTATAGATCTTTATACTTGCTTATTATTATTTTAGTTTTAAATGTTTACCCTGTAGATATATTATGACAATTTAGACATTCCCCTAACATATTGTGACAACTTTGTAAGATGAGGCTCATCTCCATTACTCATTCTCTCCATTTCCCCAAGTTCCTACTTCGATGGAAGTCATGTGTCATAATTAAAAATTAAAGGTTGCGATTTAATTATCTAAATCAAGGTTCTAATCATCAAAAAGTCCCATCATTGTATGGGTTGAAGCAGGCCAACTGACAGTGGTATGGTAGATTGGCAGAAAGTCTTTATTCAAAAGCATACCAACACTCAGATAGTGACTATTCACTGTTCTATAAAAGGAAGGGATGTTCCTTGGTCTTTATTTGCATATATTTGGATGATATATTTATGAATGGGACTGATATTTGATGAGATCAACTCGTTAAAGTTCTTCTATTTCAAGATAAAGGATTTGGAAAAACTACAGTACTTTCTTGGACTGAAAATACTATATAGGCAAGATGGTGTTCTTGTGTCACAAAGGAAATTTACTTATGATCTCTTGAAAGACTTTGATGTGTTTAACTACAAGTCCACCACATCACCAGTTGATCGCACTAAGAAGTTGAAAGCTACATATGGAAAGCTCCTATCTGATCCTACTTAATATAGGAAGTTGATTGGCAAACTGAACTTTTTTACCAACAATAGAATGAACATAGCCTACAATTTAAAACACTCAGAGCCAATTCATGCACTCACCTAGGGAGCCACATTTAGAGCAGATTACCACGTACTGAGCTAAAACAAACCTCTACAATGGGGATTTTTATTTTTAAAAAAAAACAGATCTCACTATTAGTGCTTATTGTGATTCAGATTGACCAGGATGCCCGATTTAAGGATATCTGCCTGTCGATACCTAGTGCTTATGGGTGATATTCCTATCAGTTGGAAGTCTAAGAATCCAGTCTTTCATTAGAGGACAAAATACATAGAGATCGATTGTCATTTTGTTAGGACTAAACTCCAACAAGTCGTAATCACACTCTATGACATCCTCACATATTCACAGTTGGCAGGCATCTTCACCAAGGACTTAACTGGGTTAAACACACCAATCTATTCAACAAGTTGTTGGTAATTACATCACCTCCAACTGGGGTGTGGTGGTGGTGATGAAAAAATAATGTAAGTTAAGTTTGTTAGAAGTAAACAATAAAGTTATTTAGAGTTAGTTGGGAGTAATCAAGTTAGTTAGTTGTTTTCCATTATTCTAGAATCAAGTTGATGCTTCAAGAATTTACTAATTAGAAATTGTATGTAAGTATCGCAGTGTAATACTTATTTTTTAGTTTTCCATTCAATGAAAGATACACTTTCTTCTCTCTTAATGTTGTTACTCTCTACATAAACCTGACCTTCATGGTTTGATTAGATGAAGAAGAGAAAATTGAGAGAGAACTCGGCTTGATTATACCCTCAAGCTATTGGGTTTAAATAGCGATGTTTACATGGCCTAAAAATGAAAGAAAATCACTATATAGTTACAATAGAAGTAAATCTAGTAACCTACTATAGTCTAATTTTAGACATATTCTACTATGATTATAAATACGACAAACCAAAATAAACCACATACTCAATCAACATATACTTCTTGATGATAGGTGCAGTCAAACCATCCAAGTTAGGTTGATCAAAACTAGTGTGGTTCTCATGCCCAAACCGAAATCTCGTCATATCTTGACTTTGTGTTGTGCCAGACTGTCCATTGGAGAAATCAGCTGAAAAATTTCCCGAAGATGCCTAACTAGCAGCAGAGGCAAAGGATCTCGATCATTTATAGGTTGTTGTGTGATGTTGATCATAGGCTTGGCACTGGAGGAGGTGCACACCAAATTACTTTGTTAGAAAAATCAATTGAATCCAATTAGTTTCACCACAATTTTTATGTTTCTTCTGGTGAACTTATTCCATCTGGACTTTATCAGGCTCATTCTTGGTTCAAGGATTATGAGATGGAGGCAGCCTTCAAACCAGAGATGGAGGAGCTGGACACTCAAAACTTTTGTTTGTTCTTTTGATCTCCTGTTTACTTGCTCGCTAATTGTCCAATGCATCAAGCGAGAAATGAACTGAACCTTAGAATTATTTTCACTATCTTTTCAGGATCTGCAAGGAAAGTAATGACAAATTTTTAGTAAATAGAGAACGAAATTGTCTGATATATTTTTATATATAAATGCTCAAAATTTACTAGAGGGTATGTAGTATGTAAGTTGAGTTTCTTGTTTATCTCCTTCTCTGGTTTAGTTAGTCACATATAATGGGCATGTATAGTTCTAAACATTCTGTAAAAATAACTCTATGGCTTCTAATTTTTAGATTTTGTCACTTGTGTAATAATATGATGGAACTGAAGTCATACATGTTATTCTTTTTTGTATTGGAATTATACTAAATCATGCATGCCATTATTCTTTGTGTCATAAAAAACATATACAATTCTACTAAGTTAAAACCATTATTCCTCATATTGTTAAAAACATAATGAAGTAAACCAAAAAAAATGTCCCTCTATCCTCTTAAGCTTTTAGAGAAAAGATGCACACTTCTGCATGTTGAATAGCAGAAAGGTCCTAAGTTTAAATCTTACCACTACTCATCCAAAAATTTCATATTCCTCGATCAATTAAGGGATCTAACTCGCACATGAGGAGGCATGTTAACAACATAATAAAGTAAGTAGAAGTTTTACCTTTTATCAGTTTAAATTGTTGAACGGGATGTTACACACAATTTAGCGCAGACATACTCTCTCATCTTTTGTTTTATCCTATACTTCATGAGTTTGCTAAGTTTCATGTACGAATGAGGGAGATATGCTGTCGTGAGTTCTCTTTTGTTCGGTCCTATCTTAGGTGATGTCGATCAGTAACTTCCAGAAGATTCCCTATACTCTATAAAGAATGAGCAAGTGTAGAATTAGTGCACAACCATTGTGTACTGGTAAGATCACACAACTGCTCCAATAAGTGAAACATAGGCAAGTAATGACCACAATATATACATATAAATGCAGAATACACATATCAATTATCTTTTCAAGAGAAACATAAATTTCTCAATATCAAAGACAATTAGTGTTGCATATATAATCACGGTGGTCCTCACATGGAACCCACGCCTAAACTGTTAGTGTATGTGTCTTGGAACGTGACACCCGATCAAATATATGTGTAAGAACGTGACACTTATCCAATATATGTGTCGGAAAGTGACGCCGGATCCAATATATGTGTCAGAACGTGACACTCGATCAAGTCAGCACAACCACAATCTCAAGTCACACCCATAATCAATAATGTTCATAATCGTACAGTTAGGTAATGGGTTATGATATGTAATTATTCATATACATATAATAATTTGCATTATATTAGGTTTACATTTCTTATTCTCATACATGCATGCATCAACAAAGTAATTAATCGGCATATATCACACAAACATGAAATCAAACCATCCCTATAACACCTCCAAAAATGAATTAGGTCAAACTAGGGCCTAATGTGTGTGACATGAAGTCTTGAAGTACTCATATGGTCTATAATAATGTTTGAGTCAGTGTCTAAAGATTTGGGTTCAGTTTGAAGTGAAACGTCAAGGGACGACCAAGACGTTCGATGACTAGTCACCTATGTGCCTTATGTGTTTTCATGTGCTTATGTGTGAGTAATGAGTTTATGAGGTCCTTATGTGGTTGATAATAGTTTTTAAAGACAGCATGTTGATATTGGTAAGGTTTTTAGGTCAAATGTCCAAGAACGTCCGGTGACATTCGAAAGATAGCCATTTCACGTCCTTGTGAGTTTTGATGTGTTTTAGCATGTTGTGTGGCTTGTTTGAGGTTGTACTTTTTTGTAAATGTTCCTAATACCTAGACGTGCTTGTTTAGAGATTTAACGTCTGGGTACGACTCCACCTAGGACCCACAAGGGTCCATAGAAGGAGGACACCAGCTTGGAGCTCAACACTGCCAGGCAGGGGCAATCGACTGCCCCAAACGACGGCCCGTCGATGGCTGGCGTCAATGGATACACGCTGTCTGAAGGTTGAGGATCTTCAGAAGAAACCAAAGAACCCCATCGACGGGGCGTGTTCTCACCAACGGACCGTCGATGCTAGGGTGTCGATGCTGCTGCGTTTTTTGACAGCTTTCTGTTAAGACTTTGAGGTTTTGGGAAAATTCACCCCAATTCTTATAAAAACTGGAGGACGGTTATTCTAGGTGTTCATGTGTATTTTAAGAGTATATAAGTCATCAAACTCTCATTTAAACCCTAGCACCTAGATCAAAACCCATTCCCTCCCAAAGTTTCTCCAAAAACCTCCATGAGAGCTCAAGGTGCAGATGGAGCTTGAAGATGGATCTTCAGTGTAGTTTATTCTTCAATTATAATTGGGTTCTTCTAATAAAGTTCTTCATCTAAGTCTATCACCTTAGAGTCAATTTCAAAAGATGATTTTCAAATATTTCAAAAGAGGAAAAAGTCCAATTTCTACTCCAAGTCTTGGGTTCTTGCGTGAAACATTTTCAAACCTTAAGATATGATATTATTGATGTATAATTGATTTTTTCCAATGAAATTCTCCATGAACCCTTGACCTTCTCAAATCTCTCAATTTGACTAAAATACTAGCTATGTAGTCATGCCTTGATATTAATGAATTAATGTGTAGATTGTTATGGGCTCTTGAACTATGTATAGATTATGATTGTATGGTTTATAGGCTGTCACAAATTGATCACATGAGTATTTTATATTCTTAGATCTATTGTATATTAAGCTTATTGAATTGATATTGACTTAATATTTATGAATTCTAGTGTAGTTTTCTATGGGCTATTGAATGATGTAAGAATTGTATTCAATTGATGTCTAATTCATCTTAGATTTATAAATCTATATTGAATTGACCTAAATTCATTGAGTATTATAGTTTATGTATTGAATTGATGTTACTGGTGATGGGTAAGGGTCTCATGGTATTAAATTGGATGATTTAACTTTGGATTGAAGTGGTGAGATTGAATGGGTGGTATGTTGCGCTAACTCTCTTAATATATATGTATAGCTTTTGTATTACAATGATGATTGGTATGGTCCACTTATGGTGGTGGTTCTATGTGCTTTACTTGCAAATGGTGTGGCCTTGTTGGCGTTACTTTATGTATTATGCTGATCATGGCCTTGTCGGAAAACTACTTGAAGTATTGTGATGATTTGTGTAGTTGATTTATGTGAAGTATGAGCATATCTATCTACATGTGATTAAGTGAAAGTATGAGTTCTTCTATTGTTGCTAGGTGTAATGACCCTTCTTGTCATTTTTAGTGTTTTATCTTCTGTGCATCGTTTAGAGCATTCCTATAGCGATTCCAAGTCATTTATGACTTGCTGGGACTGTCAGATCGGTCACCTGGTCATTCGTTTGGTTATTGTGTGAGCTTTATTATTTTTGGAGCTTATGAACCTTGAACGATCATTTTCGATCAAAAGTTCAAGAAGATGACATCAGAATCCAATTTTGACAATTCCATCAGTTCCGGAAGGGTCATTTTAGTCTAGTAGCATTGTCGACATGACTCCCAAAGTTTTCAGTGTGAGTTGGTGTAATTAGGCGTTTTAACTTTAAGTTTAAAGGCTAAGTTTGACTTTAGTCAACATTCTGAGTAAACGCGCTCGGATGAAAATTCCGTCAGCGCGGTTAGCTCCGGAATGTCGAGTTTGGTCTAGTTTGACCCTTCTTTCGGGTTTTGAGGCTTTTTATATTTTTCCGCGCCCTTTTGTGGTTTTTGACTTAAAATGGCCAATGGAAGTGGGACCCACATTTTATCGAGATGACCTCTGATGAAAATTTCGAGTGCGCCTTTGAGTCCGGAGTGTCGACTTTGGTAGGGTAGCATATCTGTTTTATTTTTATCAGGTTCCGAACGGATTCCGAGCACCCGTCGGAGACTTTAAAGAAAGTAGGCAAAGCTGAAATCTGGTGCATCCCTTTAACGACCAGAAATTGGGGTTTTAACGACAAGATTTTTGGGTTTATTAGCGACCAGCTTCGTCCTTATAAAAACTCAATTTTCAGCCTTTGTGTCTTACTTTGAAATTTTGATATTTTGAGCTATACAACTCCAAATTGGGCGATTTAAAAGGCTAAGTTGTGATATTTTTCGAGGGCAACGCATGGGTGTGCTTGGAATCTGATTTGGGGACCCTTTGAGGTAAATTTTGTGTTTTAACTGCTGCCATAGCTCATTTTCGAGCTCAACTTTTGGGAAATTTTAGAAGGTGATTTCTTGGCCATTTTAGGTCCGAATCTAGTGATTCAAGAGCCTATATTGTGGGGTTTTTCGTGAGGATCGTCGTGGTGTGATTGGTTTTGGCTGTTGGACCTTCATTTTTGGTAAAATCTTGTAAGTAGCTGCTGCCATTGTTGCTGATTTTTAGCTTAGATTTTGGGTTTTTTTTGTTGCATGTTCATGTTGGGACTGTCTTGAGTCCTGAATTGTGTTCCATTATGGTACACAAGTTCCGAGAGTTATTTAGGACTTCTATTTGGGATTAATTCTGGATTTCTCAACGCGGATCCCACTTTTTCCATTTTGACCACGAAATTGACCAGTCTCCGTTTCTTGCGATTTTAGGGTTTAAATGACCAAAATAACGTCGTGACTCTATTTCTGATAGTGTATCAACGTTTCGAGGCCTTTTAGAAAGTAAAAGATCCGGGGAAGTGAATTTTGGAGCGCGCGTGATCTGCGTTCAGGTAGGCTACGGTTTCTCTTCTTAGATAGAACTCGAACATGTGAACGCATGTTGATTAGTTGGGATTTGGGTTGGGTAGTTATTGGATCATGCATAGGTGTTAAAAATCATATTTTCGGCCTTTTTCTGAGAATTATCGGGTAACTGTGAGCATGTTTATTGTTATTAATTGACCTTCTTTGCTATATGGATTACTTGTATGTTTGAATACTGGTTATCAGAAGTATGTTGGGCCTTAGTTTAGGTTTGACTAGGGTTTTCCTTAGAAATGCATGATTCAAAGTCGGTAGGACTTAGTTTAGCCCCGACGTCGCTCGGCCGGCTTAAATCCTTGTAGACTGATGTAGCAGACTTGAGTCTGATAGTTTGGTATTTAGCTAGACGATGAGCTTGCTCTAGCGATAGTTACTCTTATTTCTTAGATGTTACGGCTTCTCGAGTTACGTCAGTGACAATGAATTCCGCTCCGTGATTCAAAGTTGAGTTTCAATTCGACTGTAAGGTCTTACATTGATTAGCTAAGTCTGGATGGTGTTCCATGGGTTTATATGATTATGGATAGATAAAGACTCTTTCAGCATGCTATATCGACATCTTTGTCGGGTATCCGGATTTAAGGTCCGGCCTCGACCATCCACATACTTATGTAGAGCATCCGGTTAGAGGTCCGGCCTCAAGTATGTAGAGCATCCGGTTAGAGGTCCGGCCTCAGTTACTTATATTTTGCAATTGGCTACTTGTGTAATTCTGGTGAGTGTCCGGTTCAAGGCCCGACCTCCGTACCGTCAGATTCTACTTTTTGGTTCGGTGTTCTTTGGCCTCGAGTTCTATTCTCCTTAAGTTATAGTTATTTTGTGTACGCGTCGGACTTATGGGGGTCCGTTCGGGTTTTTATTTAAACTTGTGCACGAGTGTACCTTCTGGGCTTATGGTGGGTCCAGTTAGGTGTAGTTAGCTTATTTATATTAATTTAGTTAGATCTTTATACACTCGTGTGCATTATTGTGTTACTTAGCCTTCCGTTCTTGACCTCTAGTTTTGTGATTTCGTCTTTTCATAGTGCTTTACTTTTCTAGTTCAGTCGGCCTATGATGCCTACTGGGTACCTGTTATTTGGTACTCATGCTACACTCTGCATCTATTTTCGTGATGCAGGTCCGAGCACCAGTAGTCAGCGTTGATCGAGTTTGGAGAATTTCTGGTCTGGAGACAGGGGTGAGCACACAGGGTTTTGTACTATTTCAGTCTCCATCTGTTTATATAAAGACTTGTCTTTTACTTTTCGAGACAGTCTAGTTTCGGTGGTCCACTGTTGGGACTTGTACTCGTTTTGTTGGTAGCTCTGTATTAGTGACTTCCAGGTTCTGGGAGGGATCCTTTATTGCATTTATGTTTTGTTTTGCTTATGTTGTTATAGTAATTTTTCTTAGTCTTGTTTAGTTTCTACCCTCACACCCATTATGTGTGGTTCTGGGTTGTGGTTTGGCTTACCTACTGATGGGTTATAGTAGGTGCCTTCATGGCTCGAGAAATTGGGTCGTGACAAGTTGGTATCAGAGCCCTAGGTTCAACGGTCTCACTTTTACAGAGCTAACGTCTAGTAGAGTCCTGCGGATCGGTGCGGAGACGTCCGTAACTTATCTCCAGGAGGCTACAGGATGTATTTAGGAAAATATCCATTTTGTTTCAAATTCGTGCCGCGTGTGTCTTGTTTGTTTCTTAAAATCTCAGTTGTTTCACTCTATTACAGGATGGCTCGCACGCGAGGCGGTGCGTTCGGGGGAGATGCACCCGGAGCCTCAGTTTGGGGTAGACGTCGACCACGAGGTCGAGGTAGGGCTGCAGCACCTGCCCGGGATATGGAGGAGGAGCCTCATGCAGCGCATGTACCGCCACAGCCAGTGGGGCCGGGGCCCGCCCAGCCACCACCCGCACCGGTTGCAGCACCTGATCTTCATTCCCTCTTGACTCAGATATTAGCAGCTATTGGGGATATGAGACAGGCACCAGCACCAGCAGTACCAGCACCAGCGCTGCAAGATCAGCCGCCACCAGTTCATGTGGCCGCCCCACCAGACTTAGAGGTTAGAGAGATGCCACTGCGGGATCAGAAGATGCTTGGGGTATTTCAGAGGTTGGCACCGCCTATATTCTCAGGGGCGATTGGAGAGGACGCTCACGAGTTCCTGCTCACTTGCCAGGAGCAGTTACAGTCATTAGGCCTTTTGGAGTCGAGAGGAGCTGACTTCACCGCTCATCAGTTCCGTGGGCCAGCCAGGCAGTGGTGGCGCGCGTATCGAGAGTCTAGGCCAGTTGGATCTCCTCCTATATCTTGGAGCGAGTTCTCAGAGGCTTTCTTGGCCCGGTTCATGCCACGGAGCGTCAGAGATAGGCTTCGTGATCAGTTCTCTAGATTGGAGCAGGGATCTATGACCGTTTCCGAGTATGAGGCGAGGTTCCATGAGTTGTCTCGCCATGCTACTATGATCCTGCCCACAGAGGGAGAGAGAGTTCGTTGTTTTGTACGTGGGTTGCGATACCGTTTGAGGGTTGACACAGAGCATATGGTTTCAGCTGGCCGTTCTTTTCTTGATGTGGTCGATCATGCCCGATCCATGGAGCATATTCATCGTGAGGCCCAAGGGGGCAGCGATAAGAGGGCACGCTACCAGGGCAGCTATAGCGAGTCGCAGACTAGGGGGAGGGACTCATATGATAGGCCACGTCAGAGGTTCCAGCAGGGTCAGACCAGTCGCCCTGTTCAGGCGGCATTACCTGTTTCTGAGGGAGGCCAATATCAGCAGAGTAGTCCTAGTACAGGCCAGAATTCGAGGGCATCAGATTCTGTTCCTTCATGCCGCGGTCGGGTTACTACAGGGCGTTCAACTTCGGGGTGTTATGAGTGTGGTGCTCTTGACCATTGGTCTAGAGAATGCCCCCGGCGAGGTCGGGGGGCGATTGTACCAGCTCCACCTACTTCAAAACCAGTTTCAGCCGTGTCTTCTTCGGCTAGAGGAGGTGGTCAGATTCAGCACAGTCGAGAGAGTCGACAGGGTACCAGTGGTGGAGCTCGGGGAGGCAGGTCAGGTGGTAGACCGGGTGCACCAGGTAGAGGTGCTCAAGGCCATTTCTACGCTGCCCCGACAAGGGCGGCGGCTGAGGCATCTGACGATGTCATCTCAGGTACGCTCTTCTTGTGCCATCAGCCTGCTACAGTATTATTTGATCCAGGGTCCACATTCTCGTATGTATCTATTTATTTTGCTCCCCGATTGGGTATGAGGTCCGAGTCTTTGGCAGAGCCGATTCATGTTTCGACCCCGATAGGTGAGTTCTTAGTAGTGGATCAAGTATTGCGATCTTGCTTAGTGACTATCCAGGGTTATGATACTAGAGCTGATCTTATTATGCTAGATATGATTGATTTTGATGTGATTTTGGGCATGGACTGGTTATCCCCATATCATGTGGTCTTGGATTGCTATGCCAAGACTGTTACCTTATCCATGCCTGGTGTTCCCCCGGTATTGTGGCAGGCTACTTATAGTCACACACCGACGGGGATAATCTCTTTTATTCGAGCTAGGCGATTGGTTGCTTCTGGGTGTTTAGCGTATTTGGCCCACATCAGAGATGTGAGTAGGGAGGGGCCTTCAGTTGACTCAGTTCCTGTGGTTAGAGAGTATGCAGATGTGTTCCCTACAGATCTACCTGGCCTACCCCCAGAGCGTGACATTGATTTTGCTATAGATTTGGAGCCTGGCACCCGTCCTATTTCTCTTCCGCCTTATCGGATGGCTCCTGCAGAGCTCAGAGAGCTCAGTGTTCAGTCAAAGGACCTCTTAGAAAAGGGGTTCATTCGTCCGAGTGTGTCGCCTTGGGGTGCTCCTGTTCTGTTTGTGAAAAAGAAGGATGGGACTTTGAGGATGTGCATTGACTACAGGCAGCTGAACAAGGTGACGGTGAAGAACTGTTACCTTATGCCTCGTATAGATGATTTGTTTGATCAGCTTCAGGGTGCCTCCGTATTTTCTAAGATTGATTTGAGGTCCGGGTACCATCAGCTGAGGATTAGAGCAGCAGACATCCCTAAGACTGCATTTAGGACTCGTTACGGCCATTATGAGTTCCTTGTGATGTCTTTTGGGTTGACTAATGCCCCAGCCGCCTTTATGGACTTGATGACACGTGTGTTCAGGCCATACATTGATTCATTTGTTATCATCTTCATTGATGACATATTGGTATACTCGCGGTGCTGGAGTGAGCATGAGCAGCATTTGAGGATAGTGCTCCAGACTTTGACAGATCAACAGCTTTATGCCAATTTCTCAAAGTGCGAGTTTTGGCTTGCATCTGTAGCATTCTTGGGGCACGTGGTGTCCAAGGAGGGTATTAGGGTAAATCCGACGAAGATTGAAGCTATTCGTGATTGGGACAGACCCACTTCTGTTACTGAGGTTCGTAGCTTTGTCGGGTTATTGAGTTACTACAGGCGTTTTGTTGAGGGCTTTTCTACTATTGCAGCTCCTTTGACTCGGTTGACTCGCCAGGATATTCC
>NC_028642.1:18259711-18263586 GCF_001406875.1 Solanum pennellii | reverse complement strand
AGGATAAGGCCCTGGGGTCCCTTAGAGACCGAGTGTTAGCGGGTAATGGTGATCAGGCTACCTTAGATCCTGATGGAGTGTTGAGATTCGCCGGTCGCATTTGTGTCCCGAGAGTTGGAGATTTGATACAGTTGATACTTTCTGAGGCTCATGAGTCTAGATATTCTATCCATCCGGGTACAGCGAAGATGTATCGTGATTTGAGACAACATTACTGGTGGAGTGGCATGAGATGAGATATTGCTGACTTTATTTCTCGTTGCTTGTGTTGCCAGCAGGTAAAGGCTGAGCATTTGAGGCCTGGTGGTGAATTTCAGGGATTACCCATTCCGGAGTGGAAGTGGGTCTGCATTACTATGGATTTTGTGGCTGGTCTACCGAGGACTTCTAGAGGAGTTGATAGTATTTGGGTCATCGTTGATCGATTGACCAATTCAGCACATTTCCTTCCCGTTCAATCTTCATTTAGTGCCGAGAGGTTGGCTCGTATCTACATTCAGGAGGTGGTTCGACTTCATGGGGTGCCAGTTTCTATTACATCAGATCGGGGTTCTCAGTTCACGTCTAGCTTTTGGAGGACCTTTCAGGATGAGTTGGGCACCCGGGTTGACCTGAGCACAGCTTTCCACCCGCAGACTGATGGCCAGTCAGAGCGCACTATTCAGGTCCTTGAGGACATGCTACGGGCTTGTGTTTTGGAGTTTGGTGGTCAATGGGACCAGTTCTTGCCTTTGGCGGAATTTGCATATAACAACAGCTACCATTCTAGCATTCAGATGGCCCCGTTTGAGGCCTTGTATGGTAGGTGTTGTCGCTCTCCAGTGGGCTGGTTCGAGTCTACAGAGCCTAGGCCGCGAGGTACAGATTTGATTCAGGAGGCTTTGGAGCAGGTGAGAGTGATTCAGGATAGACTCAGGACAGCTCAGAGTAAGCACCAGAGTTATGCGAATCGAAGGCGTCGACCTTTGAGATTCTCTGTTGGTGATCGGGTATTTCTCTGTGTGTCGCCCATGAAGGGTGTGATGAGATTTGGGAGGCGGGGTAAGCTTAGCCCTGGTACATTGGGCCTTTTGAGATACTTCGGACAGTTGGGGAGGTTGCTTATGAGTTGGCCCTACCTCCAGCATTTTCAGCCATCCATCCAGTTTTCCATGTCTCGATGCTACGCCGATATATTCCTGATGAGTTCCATGTGCTCCAGTATGATGCAATTGAGTTGGATGATCATTTGACATTTGTAGAAGAGCTAGTTGCCATCCTAGCCAGAGATGTGAGGAAATTGCGCTCGAGAGCCATTCTTATTGTTAAGGTCCGTTGGAGGCATCGTTCAGTCGAGAAGGCTACCTGGGAGACCGAGCAGGAGATGCGAGAGCAGTTTCCCGGCTTGTTTGAGCCTTCAGATATTTTGTGTACTCGTCGGGCTTATGGGGGTCCGTTCGGGTTTTTATTTAAACTTGCGCACGACTGTACCTTCTGGGCTTATGGTGGGTCCAGTTAGGTGTAGTTTGCTTATTTATATTAATTTAGTTAGATCTTTATACACTCGTGTGCATTATTGTGTTACTTAGCCTTCCGTTCTTGACCTCTAGTTTTGTGATTCCGTCTTTTCGTAGTGCTTTACTTTTCTAGTTCAGTTGGCCTATGATGCCTACTGGGTACCTGTTATTTGGTACTCATGCTACGCTCTGCATCTATTTTCGTGATGCAGGTCCGAGCACCAGTAGTCAGCGTTGATCGAGTTTGGAGCATTTCTGGTCTGGAGACAGGGGTGAGCACACAGCGTTTTGTACTATTTCAGTCTCCATCTGTTTATATAAAGACTTGTCTTTTACTTTTCGAGATAGTCTAGTTTCGGTGGTCCACTGTTGATACTTGTACTCGTTTTGTTGGTAGCTCTATATTAGTGACTTCCAGGCTCTGGGAGGGATCCTTTATTGTATTTATGTTTTGGTTTGCTTATGTTGTTATAGTAATTTAACTTAGTCTTGTTTAGTTTCTACCCTCACACCCATTACGTGTTGCTTTGGGTTGTGGTTTGGCTTACCTACTGGTGGGTTATAGTAGGTGCCTTCATGGCTCGAGAAATTGGGTCGTGACAAGTTGGTATCAGAGCCCTAGGTTCAACGGTCTCACTTTTACAGAGCTAACGTCTAGTAGAGTCCTGCGAATCGGTGCGGAGACGTCGGTAACATATCTTCAGGAGGCTACAGGATGTATTTAGGAAAATATCCATTTTGTTTCAAATTCGTGCCGCGTGTGTCTTGTTTGTTTCTTAAAATCTCAGTTGATTCACTCTATTACAGGATGGCTCGCACGCGAGGCAGTGCGTTCGGGGGAGATGCACCCGGAGCCTCAGCTTGGGGTAGACGTCGACCCCGAGGTCGAGGTAGGGCCACAGCACCGGCCCGGGATAGGGTGGAGGAGCCTCATGCAGCGCATGTACCGCCACAGCCAGTGGGGCCGGGGCCAGCCCAGCCACCACCCGCACCAGTTGCTGCACCTGATCTTCATTCCCTCTTGACTCAGATATTAGCAGCTATTGGGGATATGCGACAGGCACCAGCACCAGCAGTACCAGCACCAGCGCTGCAAGATCAGCCGCCACCAGTTTATGTGGTCGCCCCACCAGACTTAGAGGTTAGAGAGATGCCACTGCGGGATCAGAAGATGCTTGGGGTATTTCAGAGGTTGGCACTGCCTATATTCTCAGGGGCGATTGGAGAGGACGCTCACGAGTTCCAGCTCACTTGCCAGGAGCAGTTACAATCATTAGGCCTTTTAGAGTCGAGAGTAGCTGACTTTACCGCTCATCAGTTCCGTGGGCCAGCCAGGCAGTGGTGGCGCACGTATCGAGAGTCTAGGCCAGTTGGATCTCCTCCTATATCTTGGAGTGAGTTCTCAGAGGCTTTCTTGGCCCGGTTCATGCCACGGAGCGTCAGAGATAGGCTTCGTGATCAGTTCTCTAGATTAGAGTAGGGATCTATGACCGTTTCAGAGTATGAGGCGAGGTTCCATGAGTTGTCTCGCCATGCTACTATGATCCTGCCCACAGAGGGAGAGAGAGTTCATTGTTTTGTACGTGGGTTGCGATACCGTTTGAGGGTTGACACAGAGCATATGGTTTCAGCTGGCCGTTCTTTTCTTGATGTGGTCGATCATGCCCGATCCATGGAGCATATTCATCGAGAGGCCCAAGGGGGCAGCGATAAGAGGGCACGCTACCAGGGCAGCTATAGCGAGTCGCAGACTAGGGGGAGGGACTCATATGATAGGCCACGTCAGAGGTTCCAGCAGGGTCAGACCAGTCGGCCTGTTCAGGCAGCATTACCTGTTTCTGAGGGAGGCCAATATCAATAGGTGGTCCTAGTACAGGCCAGAATTCGAGGGGATCAGATTCCTTTCCTTCATGCCGCGGTCGGGTTACTACAGGGCGTTCAACTTTGGGGTGTTATAATTGTGGTGCTCTTGACCATTGGTTTAGAGAATGCCCCCGGCGAGGTCGGGGGGCGATTGTACTAGCTCCACCTACTTCTAAACCAGTTTCAGCTGTGTCTTCTTCGGCTAGAGGAGGTGGTCAGATTCAGGACTGTCGCGAGAGTCGACAGGGTACCAGGGGTGGAGCTCGAAGACGCAGGTCAGGTGGTAGACCGGGTGCACCAGGTAGAGGTGCTCAGGGCCATTTCTACGCAGCCCCGACAAGGGCGGCGGCTGAGGCATTTAACGATGTCATCTCAGGTACGCTCTTCTTATGCCATCAGCCTGCTACAGTATTATTTGATCCAGGGTCCACATTCTCGTATGTATCTATTTATTTTGCTCCCCGATTGGGTATGAGGTCCGAGTCTTTGGCAGAGCCGGTTCATGTTTCGACCCCG
>NC_028642.1:18242197-18254327 GCF_001406875.1 Solanum pennellii | reverse complement strand
TAGTTCTTTGCTTTTCTAGTTCAGTCGGCCTATGATGCCTACTGGGTACCTGTTATTTGGTACTCATGCTACGCTCTGCATCTATTTTCGTGATGCAGGTCCGAGCACCAGTAGTCAGCGTTGATCGATTTTGGAGCATTTCTGGTCTGGAGACAGGGGTGAGCACACAACGTTTGTACTATTTCAGTCTCCATCTGTTTATATAAAGACTTGTCTTTTACTTTTCGAGACAGTCTAGTTTCGGTGGTCCACTGTTGGGACTTGTACTCGTTTTGTTTGTAGCTCTGTATTAGTGACTTCCAGGCTCTGGGAGGGATCCTTTATTGTATTTATGTTTTGGTTTGCTTATGTTGTTATAGTAATTTTGCTTAGTCTTGTTTAGTTTCTACCCTCAAACCCATTACGTGTTGTTTTGGGTTGTGGTTTGGCTTACCTACTTGTGGGTTATAGTAGGTGCCTTCATGGCTCGAGAAATTGGGTTGTGACACTAGGTGATCATATTAGACTATGACTATGCCTTATGTGTGTAGTCTTAGAGTTGTTGCATGATTATTCCTAATTGTCTATATGTGTTTATGATTGTTATATTGATGATGATATAGTAATGTATAGGATTACATAAAGATGATAAGGGTCATTCCTAAGTGCTTCACAGAATAATATGCTATATGTAATAAAGTAAAGTATGTTGCGTGTTGTTTTGGTAGACTTGTGTCCCTTACATTATACATGTATGAATGATATGTGAATATAAGATGTATTGACTAGGTAATATTAGTGCACCCTTGTCATGTACGAATGAATGATATGTGAGACCTTAAATGATCTTAAGAATGTCATGTACGTGGAACCTTAAACCTAGTGGTAAGGTTATGTTATGAACATGGAGTCGAGATCCGTAATGGTATCCTTCTTGTAATGAATGATGGACTTAGGGTTGATCGTCTTAACAACATCATATCATACTTACGAAAGTCATGATGATCTATCTTAGTCGCCATTGAAAGGTAGCCCTAGTTGACCTCTTTGGTAGGGTAAATGTGATTGGGTTATGAACTTGATATGGAACCTCTTCATGTGATCCTTTAATGTCAATTACTCTATGAGAACAAAGTCTAGCACCGATTGAGTATGTTATGGGAAGTAGCTCTACTTGAGAAGGAGATTAGAGTACAATGTAGCTCTACTTGAGAATGATACTAGACTACATAAAAGCCTTTCGTATTCCCTAACCGTGTGCCTACATGGGATGCGTCCTAGTTCTACCCTTGGAAAGTAGAACACCCTCACCGGAGTAGGTTAGAACTCCAGATTCTATGTTTATCTATCATGGTCTATGTCGTTTATTTCCTATTCTCATCATACGGGATACCTAATAGCATTACAGAAGTTCTGTGAGGTTTAGGTGATGGAATGGGACGATATCTAGACATTCCACAAAAGGCTTTGAAGATGTTAGTGAGAGTCCCTAGGTCTTGTCCAAGACCATATTTGAATGTCCTTATGTGATGAATTAATCTTAAATGAACTAATGAATGCAATGACTTAAGTTAAAAAGTATGTTAAATAGAGTAGTTAAGGGTTGTCTAGTTAAGGTGTGAAGGGGGCATAAGAATGGCCACTTCGTATCTTACCTAGATAAGTCTTATGAATGACTCTAGTTAGGGAAGATGGTTGATTATGTAGGCATGATCTAAGCCTTAGGTAGTCTTAAGGATTATTTAGGTAATCTTGAAGAGGTCAATTATGGAGTTTATCTTCTTGATTTACTTAAGTAAGTCTTTTGATAGCCTTTGGAAGGAGAATGGCAAATCATTTACATGTTGTTGTATTAAATGAGAATGATTCTATCTTAGGTAGTCTATACGATCTATTAAGTGTGTGCTGTAAGGGATTATATGGGCGGTCGCTTCACAACCCACTCAAGTGAGACTTAGAATCAATGTTGGTAGGAGGATCTCATGTTCATTTGTTTGGTATATTGTAAGTGTGTATATCTTATTATGGGTGGTCTTAAGGATCATTTAGATGTGTCTAGACAAGGTGTATGGGTGATCTCTCTTTGTATTACTTAACTGAGTCTTAGGATAGGTTTTAGTTAGGGAATTTCATGCTAGGAAGTGTCCAAGATTAATTTAAAGGACTTCACTGTACAGTGTAGGAACTTCACTGTAACAGTGATATAGCTCACTGTAATATTTTCCTAAAAATGTGAATAATTGCTTAAATGATTTCTTAAGGGTTCCTAAGGTGTTAAATGTTGTTCTCATGCTTATACTATGATGTTTTAATCAAAATTCATGAAAAGCATGTTATTTACTAAATGTCCCTTTTTCATGGTTTTTGCATGACTTCCATACTTAGTGCATCTAATGTGCGAACCCCTCCTTTTCCCTTTTTGACTAAAGTGTAGGTAATTGGAAGTCTTGATATGCCATGGAGGATGGATAGGTTTCTAAGGGTTGAAGATGAAGTATTGGTGAGTCATCATCGATTCGAGGAAAATATCCACATGTTTCTTTATGTCTTAATCTTTATTTTATGTCTTGTATGGGCTTAGTCCCAAGTATTGTATACTCAACAGTTTAGATGGTTCAATGAGATGTTTTAAAGGCTTAATGTTTTAAGTGAAAGTCTTCCGCTTGCTTATTGATTATGGAAAGAGTTCGTCGTGTGGGAAGAAAGTTCTAAATTCTTACTCATTTTACAATGTTTTATTATGCAATGAATGATAGGAGTGGCTTAAGTGAGACTTCTTGAAGTCTCATTTTCCGTGTGGCGACTCAAGGATGCATAAAATTCTAGGGTGTACTTGTGTCTTGTTACAAAGTTTGTCTTAGAGAATAAGGTCTGGGAGTGTCTTAGTTGTCTCATGAACCACATCTAGTAGAGTCTTGCTCATAATGTGAAGTGCGCCACATTATGAATAGGAGGCTATTGGGTGCTAGGAAAAGTTTCACTTCTTCATTCATTTAATCTGGCCTAAGATCTTTGTATATGGTGTCTTTCCCTTTTTTCCTTTATGTGTTGGTCCTTTGAGTGTGACTTTGTGAGGTTGGGTGAGGGAGAGAAAGGAAGAGATTTGACTTGTTAGATGAGACATGGGAGGTTGTGATGGTAACCTTAGGTTGGTTTAGTTACCTTTTTAAAGGTAGTACAGTTGGAACAAATGGTAAGGTATAGTTTTAGAAATGTGAAGGACTGGTTGTTGAGAATGTTTGAATTGTTTAAGACCCAATCTTAGAAAGGAAGGTGATGAGATTTGAAAGGGCAAAAGGTCAGTTTCTCCTAGTAAGGGGGATGTGGTGGTTAGATGGTTAGACCTTTGAGAGTCTTTAGTTTTCATGAGATAGACTTTGGTGAGAAAGTATTAGTAAGGTTTAAGGTGCCTTGAGGGAGTTCCTTGTAGTAGATGTTATGTTGACCTTAGAATGAGTTTCTCCTAAGTGGGGGAGTATGGTGAAGAGTATGGTTGTTGAGAGTGAGGTACCCTTAACCTTTCTTGATGTGCTTATTCAAGCCTAAAATAACAAAGAGTTCTTAGTAACTTGATTTATGTAGGAGTCTTTTGTGAAAAATGAGTTTCAAACATTCTCCTTGTGATATGCATGTTTTGGGTTGAAGTTTTGTTGAATGAAAAAATGAGTTTTCATGCATGGTATCTTCCACATGGTTTATGTGCATCTAGTGTAGGTTGATAATTGGTTCATGGAGGAGAATAGTGAGCATGTCTAAATTGTCATATGAGATTGGTTTTTTGAGCATTTATAAGGAATTTCTTAGGTTTTCTGTTGTTAGATTGTGAAGCATGTTCACTTTAAAGCTGCAAGGGATTTCTGCCCATTGTAAGATTTTGCAAAAAAAAATTGACTAATTCATTCTTATATTGAAAATTTTTATAATGTGGTTAGAACTGATGTATATGAGCATGATAATGAATATAAAATGAGTTTTTGCTAATTGGAATGAAGGATGTGAGTCTTATGGAATAATGAGTTGTAGAATTTATTCTAGTTTCTTGTGGTGTTGTGATTCTCTTAATTATGTGAAATTGATGTTTCTCCTTGATGGTGTGTTGTATAATGTGTTGTATAGTATTGTCATGAGCTGTCAAGTTGAGTCTCTACTCTTGGAAGTGTTCGGAGAGTGTAAACTGTCATTCGAGTCGAATTTTGTCCAAGTGGGGGAGAATATAACACCTCCAAAACTGACTTAGGTGAAACTAGGGCCTAATGTGTGTGACATGAAGTCTTGATGTCCTAATATGGTCTAAAATAATGTTTGAGGCAGTGTCTAAAGATTTGGGTTAAGTTTAAAGTCAAACGTCAAGGGACGACCAGGACGTTTGACGACTAGTCACCTATGTGCCTTATGTGTTTTCATGTGCTTATGTGTGAGTAATGAGTTTATGAGGTCCTTATATGGTTGATAATAGTGTTCAAAGTCAGCAATGAGTTTTGTAAGGTTTGGAGGTCAAACGTCCAAGAACTTCCAGTGACGATCAAAAGATAGTCATTTGACGTCTGTGAGTTTGGATGTGTTTAAGCATGTCGTGTGGCTTTTTTGATATTGTAATTGTTTGGAGATGTTGCTAATACAAAGACATGTGTGTTTATAGGTTTAACGCCCGGGTATTACTCCACCAAGGACCCACAAGGGGCCCTAAAAAGATGACCCCAACTTGGAGCTCAACACTGCCAGGCAGTGGCAATCGACCTCCCCAAATGACGGCGAGTAGACAAGACAACGGCCCGTCGACGGATGGAGTCAATGGATTCATGTAGTCTACAGGTTGAGGATCTGCAGAAGCAACCAACGAACCCCATCGACGGGGGGTGGTATCACCAACGGACCGTCGATGCTAGGGCATCGATGGTGCTGTGTTTTCTGCCAGCTTTCTATTAAGACTTGGGTTTTTTGGGAAATTCACCCCAAGTCTTATGAAAATTGGAGGACGGTTATTTTAGGGTTTTATGGGTAGCTTAAGAGTATATAAGTCATCAAACTCTAATTTAAACCCTAGCACCTAGATCAAAACTCATTCCCTACCAAAGTTTCTCCAAAAACCTCCATGAGAGCTCAAGGTGAAGATGGAGCTTGAAGATTGATCTTCAATGGAGTTTATTCTTTAATTATCATTCGGTTCTTCTAATAAGTTATGGTAGTTCTTAATCTAAGGCTTGGTATAACCTTAGGTCAGTTTCAAATATGATTTTCAAAGCTTACAAAAAGAGGAAAAAGTCCAATTTCTAATCTAAGTCTTGGGTTCCTGCATGAAACGTTTTCAAACCTTAAGATATGACATTATTGATGTATAATTGATGTTTTCCAATGAAATTCTCCATGAACCCTTGACCTTCTCAAATCTCTCTATTTGAGTAAAATATGGGTTATGTGATCATTATTTGATATTAATGAATTCATGTGTAGATTGTTATGGGCTCTTGAAATATGTATAGATTATGTTTGTATGGTTTATTGTCCATCTCAAATTGATCACATGAGTATTATATCTTCTTAGGTCCTTTGTGTATTAAGCTTATTGAATTGATATTGACTTAATGCTTATGAATTCTAGTGTAATTTTCTATGGGCTATTTAATGATGTAAGAATTGTATTCAATTGATGTGTAATTGGTCTTAGATTGATAAATCTATTTTGAATTGACCTAGATTCATTGAGTATTATAGTTAATCTATTGAATTGACGTTCATATCCATGTTAAGGGCCTTGTGGCATTGAATTGTATGATTTAGCTTTGGATTGCAGTGGTAAGATATATTGGGTGGTATGTTTCCCTAACTCTCTTAATATTATGTATAGCTTTGTATTACAATGATTATTTGTATGGTCTAGTTATGGTGGCGGTTCTATGTGTTTTACTTGCAAATGATGTGGCCTTGTCGACATTACTTTATGTATTATGATGATCATGGCCTTGTCAGAAAACTACTTGCAGTTATGATTATTTGTGTAGTTGATTATTGTGAAGTATGAACGTATCTATCTACATGTGATTAGGTGAAAGTATGAGTTCTTCTATTGTTGTTAGGTGATCATGATAGACTATGACTATATCTTATGTATATAGTCTTAGAGTTGATGATGCTTATTCCTCATTGACTATATGAGTTTATGATGATTATATTGATGATGGTATAGTAATATATAGGATGACATAAAGATGATAAGGGTCATTCCTAAGTGCTTCAAATAATGATATGCTATATGTAATAAAGTAAAGTATGTTGTGTCTTTTTTTGGTAGACTTGTGTCCCTTACTTGATACATGTATGAGTGATATGTGAATATGAGATATCTTGACTAGGTAAGCTTAGTGCATCCTTGTCATGTATGAATGAATGATATGTGAAACCTTAAATTATGTTACGAAGGTCATGTACGTGGAACATTAAACCTAGTGGCAAGGTTATGTTATGAACTTGGAGTAGAGAGCCTTGAAGGTATCCTTCTTGTAATAAATGATGACTTAATTGTCATGAACAACATCATATCATCCTTAGGAAAGTCGTGATGAGCTATATTAGTTGCCGTTGAAAGGTAGCACTAGTGGACCTCTTTGGTAGGGCGAATGTGATTAGGTTATGAACAGATATGGAATCTCTTCAAGTGATCCTCTAATGTCAATTATTCTATGAGAACAAAGGCAAGCACCGAGTTAGTATATCATGGGAAGTAGCTCTATTTAAGAAGAAGACTAGAGTACAATGTAGCTCTACTTCTGAATGAGACTAGATTACATAAAAGCCCTTCGTATTCCTTAACCATGTGCTTATATGGGATTTGTCCTAGGTCTACTCTTGGAAAGTAGAACACCCTCACCAGAGTAGGTTAGAACTCCGGATTCCATGTTTAGCTATAATGGTTTATGTCGGTTATTGCCTATTATCATTATATGAGATACCTAATAGCATTAGAGAAGTTCTATGAGGTTTAGGTGGTGGTATGGGACACTATCTAGACATTGCACAATAGACTTTGAAGTGAGTCTTAGTATAGCTTTATTGAGGGAATTTCATGCTAGGAAGTGTCGAAGATGAAGTTAAAGGACTTCACTCTAACAGTGATATAGCTCACTATAATGTTTTCCTAAAAATGTGAATAATTGCTTAAATGATTTCTTATGGGTTCCTAAGGTGTTAGGTGTTGCTATTATTCTTATAGTATGATGTTTTAATCAAAATTCATTAAAAGCATGTTATTTACTAAATGTCCCTTTTTCATGGTTTTTACATGGCTTCCATACTTAGTGCATCTAATGTGCTAACCCCTTCTTTTCCCTTTTTGACTAAAGTGTAAGGAATTGGAAGTCTTGATATGCCATGGAGGATTGATAGGTTTCTAAGGATTGAAGATGAAACATTGGAAGTCCTCATTTATTCGAGGACAATATCCATATGTTACTTTATGTCGTAGTCTTTTTTTCATGTCTTGTATGGGCATAGTCCCAAGTATTGTATACTCCAAAGTTTAGATGGTTCAATGAGATGTTGTAAAGGTTTAATGTTTTAAATGAAAGTCTTCCGCTTGCTTATTGATTATGGAAAGAGTTTGTCGTGTGTTAACAAGTTCTAAATTCTTACTCATTTTACAATGTTTTATTATGCAATGAATGATACGAGTGGATTTAGTGAGTTCTTGACGTCTCATCTGCCATGTTGCGACTCAAGGATGCTATAACTTCTAGGGTGTACTTGTGGGTCATTATAATCACCTACCTCGAAGCCAAGCTTAAATCCTCCTAAGACACTTGAGCCTTCCCCTTCTAGATTCTTTTCACTTGTTCTAGGTCTACAAATGAGTAATTTAACACAAGGATCAAGAATTAAACTCTAATTTATCTGGATTATAAGAAACCCAATAACCCAACACCAAATTCATGATCCTAATGTGCAGCTAGGGTATTTCGCACCATTAACTTCAGGCAAAAACCCTCCCCAAATGATAATTACCCAAGAATCCAAGTTCGACAGATAGAAAGACGTATTAGTTGAGTAAAATCATTACCTTTCGAACCAAAATTCATGGAAAACTGTCAATAAATCATCCTGGGTTTTCTAATAGCTTTTAAGAACGAAGTTCAAAGAAAAATAACGAAATTGGGGGTTTTCCCCAACCTAAGTCGCGACTGGTCCTCTTCGGTTGACCCCATCCCACCCTAGCGGCCCCACCCTGGTGGATTAATTCGTCCCTGGTGGCTTACGCGGTGACTGAAGCTCAGAATCTGACTTCCAAGCTCCCTTTTCACAACACACCTTAAACCCTTGACGTTCAAAAACTACCCTTTCACGCCATGATTACTTTTGGGAGTTATACTTACCCAAATTCGATTCTGCAAAGCCGTACGAGTTTCTTAACATCTTAGTTATACAGTCATGTGATAATATTTATAGCTAAATCAAACATTAATTACCAAATTTTCCTATACCTCACCTTACTCAAATTTCATCCAAATCTGGACTAGGCTAATATTTCAAGTCACTAAATTCCATCACCGTTGGCTTTTATATTATGAAGTGACATAATCCGCAAGAGGTATGTAAGCTCTTATAGTTTTAGTTTTGTTTACGCACACACCAATCATGTGATTTTAAATCTGCAACTTCGTTCATGAGGTTGAATGATTTGAATTCTTGATATGTTTCTCAAAGTTTCGTTCTTAAATTATTAATGATGAGTTCTTGAGATGAATGTTAGGAGTTTGAGGTTTGGTTTTAAGTAGATTTTTCGTGTTGTTATTTTGGATATTAGAATCTAAGTGTGTTGGGAAGAAGGGTTTGAAAAAAGAACTATGGAGGTTTAGAGGATTTAAGATTAGAAAACGAGTTGCAAAATTCGTCAAACAGGCCTGGGCATGGCCTGGTGCGTCGGCCCCCATAACCCAGGAAGGCTAGGGTAGCGTGCTTGTAGTGCGCCCAAAATGAGACCAGTCGTTTGGGGCTAGCGCGGCGCGCCCCGGATATGCATGAAATTTGTGTTTTTCTCTTACTTTTCGTAGTTTATCCTATTTAAGTCCTTCCAAGGTGTAATAACACTCTCCATTGACTCTAATTACTTAAAATTATTTCTAAAGACCTAGGAATTACCAAAAAGGTGAATCATAACCTTGAATTCAAAATTTCATTCAAGGAAAGCTAAGATCAAGGGCAAAGAAGTTAAGAATTAAGTCTAGAAGTTAAGTAGTAAGCCAAAGAAAAGTTTCTTGAAGTTTCAAGAGTCATTATGAAACGTTTGAACTTTGTTTTAAGGCTCAAGTTTCAAGTTAAGTAAAGAGTTAGTCTTTCCTTTAAAGAAATACAAGGGAACTAAGTACCCTATGAATTGATTTAATACTCACGTTTCAAGTTAAGCAAAGAGTAAAGAGTGGAGTTCATTTCTCAAAATTTATAAGGGAAAATATCCCTAACACTTTGTTTGAATCATTGTTACCCATTCTTTCATATTGTATTGCATTGTATTGTACTATATTGTAGTGTATTGTATGGTAGATATAGTGTTTGGCTAGACTGTATTGTTTGTTGTTGTTTAATAATATTTTAGTTGTTTGGTTTGATTGTATCATACTATATTGTAATATATAAATTTACTAAAATATCCTTAATTATTCTAGGGTAGGAGGTTTGACTAGATTTAAATAATTAAGGAAAAGGGTAAAATAGTATTTTTAAATATAATGTAAAGATATAATTGAAAAAAGAAATTAAGTAACAATGGGAACACACCAAAATGGTTGTTCCATAAAGTAAGGGTTTTCATTGTTACGTAACAACTAAATTTAACAATACAATACAATACATTTTAAGTAGCAATCAAAACAAACATTGTATGTATAGTAATGATACAATACAATACAATGGATAACAATGACCCAAACACAGTGTAAAAGTTTATAAATGTTTTTACATTTAAGATAAGAGAAAACTAAGATTTCCAAAAGAGTTTTGAAAAACAAAAGCGATCATCGATTCCAAGAGAACTTTTAAAGCTAAGTTTTGAGAAATTATCTCAATGTAAAGGAAGAAGTTGTTTTAAAAACACATGAGCTAAGTATATTTTTGGGAGTAGTATTGAGCACCGATATGGGGTTGCGAGTTCATAATAACTCAAGTCTCCATAAGCCACGTCGCTATCATGGGTATTAATGGGTCATACTTTTTATATGATTACATAAGTTAAGCTATTGGATCCACTAAGTTAAGTAGTTCTATGCGACGGCAAAGTATAGTACAATTCTGGCAGCATGGGCAAGATGTTGTATCACCACTTAGGCTTATAGTGGTGGTTGTCTGTTAAAAATCTCCCATAGAAACTATATTACTTCATGCATAAGTTGAGTTTGTTATTGCATCTTCTTTAATGAACTAAGTGTTTACATTGTTTTACAAGCTTTTACATATTGCATGTGTCTTGTTTCTTTATATTAAGTCAAGTTATTCATGCGTTGAGCAGAGCCAAGGTAAGTTTTCCTTTACTACTTTTCAAGCTTTGTTTTCTGTTAGGATTCCAACTCACATACTTGTACATTCAATGTACTTATGCTAGTTGTCATGCATCGTATCATGATGCAGACCCAGGTAAATAGGATCAGCGTCATCCAACACCTCGTTTATCTAGACAAGCACTCAGAGTCAGTGGTGAGCCTCCTTACATTATGGAGGACACATATCTATTGCTTTCAGTCTTTTTTATAGGATGTTGAGGGGTCTGTCCTTATATTCATCTTAGTATCATAGAGGTTTCATTTAGAAAGTTAGACAGTTTAATTTTGAGTCTCTTCTTCCTATTACAGATGTTTTGCTATGAGACTTTAGTGCCATTTTGGCCAAGTTAATTAATTCAAGTTCTTTTATGAGAATGTTTATTGTATTGGATTAAATATTCGACTGAGTTAAGTAAGTCAAGGGTTCGCTCAAGGCCAACAATGGTTATTGAGTACCGGCCACGTCCAGGGTATAGCTCCAGCGTGGCAACTTTCTTATTATTATTTGAATATTAAATATTTACCTTGTAGATATATTATGACAATATAATATGCCACTGACATATTATGACAAATTGTAAGATGAGGCTCCTCACCATCATTCATTCTCTCCATTTCCCATGTTCCTACTCCAATGGAAGTCACGTCTCATAAGTAAAAATTAAAGGTTCAGATTTAATTATCTAATCAAGGTCATAACCATGCAAAAGTCCTATCTTTGTATGGGTTGAAGCAGGGCAACAGACAATGGTATGACAAATTGGCAGACAATCTATGTTCAAAAGGATACCAACGATCAGATAGTAATTGTTTGCTGTTTTATAAAAGGAAGGGATGTTCCTTGGTCTTTATTACATATATTTGGATGATATAATTATGAAAGGTACTGGTATTGATGACATAAACTCTATATAAAAGGTCTTCCAGTATGATCAGTTCAAGATAAATGATTTGGGCGAACTACTTTACTTTTTCGGAGTGAATCTTACAAAAATGGATCACGTATAAAGTGAAAATTCATCACGCACATACTCTTTCATTTTTTGTTTTATCCTATACTTCATGAGTTATTTTCTCTATGATACTTTATGATTTTCACTCTAAATTTTAATAGATGGATAATCCAACATCTGAAGGATCTCGTTCAGGTCCTTCTCGGAAAGTTTGTAAGCATGTATTCTCATCTTTATCTATTTCAATAGCTTTCAATATGGTAACATTTTGTTTCTCTCAGACTGTATGCAACATTCTCTTAGCTCTGTGACTGTCTTCTTGCATATAAAAGAGCAAAAGAGGAAAGTAGGGGAGAGTTTACCCAGATTAACTTCAGAACTCTATCTATATTACTTTGTTAAATCAAAACAATAATGTCTAACTTTTCCGTAGATATAATCTATACCACAATGACCTCAGTATTTATATTTTTTTATGGTAACATTAAGCTTTTCTGTTCATAAACTACTCATTATTCAATGATATAAGAAGAGTATATGATATCATTGACTAATGAGTAACTTCTAAAAAAGTAACCTTAATGATATACAGTAGGTATGCATGTGTGTGTGTGTGTGTGTGTGTGTGTATATATATATATATATATATATATATATATATATATATATATATAT
>NC_028642.1:18234987-18237526 GCF_001406875.1 Solanum pennellii | reverse complement strand
ATATATAGTTCTAGGAACGTGCACTGAAAATTTATTCTTTACTGTCATACAAATTTATGTATGCCTAATATAACATTGATAATTATCAATTATATTTTTTTTATATGTTGTTCAATGAAAATATAAATGTGTCAATTAATTATTTTCATTTAATTTTGGTTATTTGCAAAATAAACAATGTTGAAAAATATAAAACTAATTAAGATAATATAGCATATACTATGTGATGTAGTGATGAACTCTTTCTCTAAATTTAATAAATAGATGCAAACATATCTGAAAAAATTAATAAATACATAAAGAACAAATATATATTTACCATGTTAATATAACACCCCGCCTTAGAAAGAGCTAAATTTTGAAGAGCTAATTTAGGAAGAGCAAATTTGAGATTTGTTTGAGTTAAGCTTAAGTTCTGAGTTTTGGGTCAACATCAAATGTGTCACACCCCTTTTTCGCTCAGCGGCGTAAGGGTTTTTCCAATTTAAGTGACGTAATTAATTAGGGGATTTTTTTTTTTCAGAGTCGCCACTTGGAATTGAGTTACGGTGTTCCAAGTCACCTTTTTTGTTTAATCCCTAATCAAAAGGAAATGACTCTTTGTTTGGTCTGCGAACGAGTTCGGGTAAGGAATTCTGTTGACCAAGGGGAAGGTATTAGGCATCCCTCGAGTCCCGTGGTTCTAGCACGGTCGCTTTATGGACATTTATGACTTAAACTAATTTATGAACATTGTATTATTAAGACAACTGTATTTACCCTCATTCTTTGATTTATTTAAATATATTAAAACTACCTTATTTTATTAATCTATGCCCTTTAATTAAAAATATATATATACGCATATAAATTAAATCAAACAAAGCAGAATAAAATAAGATATTCTTTATTATTATTATTTCTTTTGTTTTTATTATTATTATTTTTTTTTATTCTATTTTTTACATTTTTTTTTTTACTTTCTCATCTTTTGCTATTATTATTATTTATTGTTATTATTATTTTTTATACTTTCAAGGTTTTATTTGTTTTTTTTTCAACTTAATTTTTTTGTTTGGACAAAGAAACTTTCAAAAATAAATTTAAAAAATTCTTTCCTCTTCAATTGAATTTTTTTTTTTGTATTATTTTTATACTTCTTTTCTATTATTTTTTTTTTGTTTTCTCTTTTCCCTCCTTTTTTTGTATGTTCTTTTTCACAGTTTATTTTTTTTAACTTTTCCCTTTTTCCTTTTATTATATTATTATTATATTTTTTTCATTTTTATTTTTATTCGATTTTTTTACGTCACTAACATTAAACAAAAATTCTACTAACTAAAATTAATATATTTACATAATAGCTACACATGTTATCATTATAAACTAAATATTAAAAATTACATGACTTGGACAATAATTTTACTTAAATATAAAATAAACTATGGGTTATTTAAATATAAAATAAATCATGGTTTGATATAATAATTTCACACTAAATATAATTATACCAAGGATCTAAACATAAAACTGATATGAACGTTTGAACATACTTCATACAATAACATGAATAAATATTAATGGTTTAAACATATGCGAAATTTAACAACTTTAATATATATTGCAATTCATTCCCGCATTATCATGACATAAAACTAATACAAAATTAAATTAGTATTACCTCTTGTGGAAATTATTTCACCAAAAGAAAACAATTCGAATAAGGAACCGCGAAAGTAAACCTCGACTTCAACCTTTATTTTTGATTTTCAAAAGAAGTAAGAATATGAGAATAATATTTTTTACGTATGTGTTGCCTTCTTTTCTTGATTTTTCCTCCCTTTCGTTCTTTTTTTTTTTTACCTTTCTCTCATGTTTTTTTTTCCGTGTCCTCTGTATCTCTCGGATCTTTTTTTTTCCGTTCCCCTCTAATCTTTGATTCTTGTCTTTTTTTTTTTTTCTGATTTCTTTCTATCCTCTCGTTCTTTTCTCCTTTTTCTTTTTTTTTTTCCTTTCTCTCTGATGTTGTTTTTAATATAGTGTATAATGTAGTGTGTAAATGTGTAGGTCGTGGGGGAATGGGGAGTGGGAGTGGGAGTGAGTGGGATCGTGGGTTTGTGTGTGTGTGTTTCTTTTTTTCTTTTTTCTTTTTATAAATATTAAATGTATATATAAAAATGATAATTATATAATTATTAATTGTTTTGAGTAAATAAATAAATAAAGCTAAATGGGTAATTAAAACAAAAAAGAGATAATTAAGAAATATTAGTTTATTTAAATAATATATGTAATATATATATATATATATATATATTTATGTATAAACTTATCTAATAAAAATTATATTTATGTTGTTTATTCTTATATCTTTTAAATAAACTTAATGACAATAATAAAATATATTTAATTTAGATTGATAAAATTATTTATGCTCTAAAATTGGTGTTAAACTTAAATTCGGCCAAAATTACGTGTCTACAGTTTGCCCCTCTTTGACTGGAAACACGAAGAGTTTTCAGACAAAGAAGTAGACAAAGTGACAAGTTTTGACCGAACT
>NC_028642.1:18191085-18230883 GCF_001406875.1 Solanum pennellii | reverse complement strand
ATAATTAAGAAATATTAGTTTATTTAAATAATATATGTAATATATATATATATATATATATATTTATGTATAAACTTATCTAATAAAAATTATATTTATGTTGTTTATTCTTATATCTTTTAAATAAACTTAATGACAATAATAAAATATATTTAATTTAGATTGATAAAATTATTTATGCTCTAAAATTGGTGTTAAACTTAAATTCGGCCAAAATTACGTGTCTACAAAATGAACATAACTTTCAGTATATGATGAGTTAGATTACCCATAAGATATAAAATGAAAAGTCTACCGGACCGGAGGCAGCTGACAATTTTATGTAAAAATGACCAAACCATGATCCTCTTTTAAACTCCACCGAGTTTGCTAAGTTGTGTGTACGGATGAGGAGATATGCCCGTTAGAGTTAGCCTATCAAATAAAGGAAATTTAACTGAATAAATGAGAGGTATTTTGGTCTTTTCGTTACCCCACCAGCTTTAAACGTGTTTAGTAATATTTTATATACTAAAATAATTTGCGTCTTCATAATCCTGAATACACTTAGGGTTTTGATAATAGTTCAAGAGGATAAAAGAAGAAAGGTTCAAGGTGTTTGTTATGGTTCTTGAGATTTGCCAAGGAATTTTGTACAGGGTTGATCTGTCACGATCCAAACCATCGTGATTAACACCCACGCTAACCCTCCGGTGGGAGAAATATTACTACACCCAACTAAGAAACTTAACAATAAATTAAATATTTAAAGATACAGAGTAGGTTTAAATGTCTAGGAAATATGGAGTTCCCATAACCTCTATAAGTTTAACAAACAACTACCAAACATTTGCGGAACAAAAATCCTAGAACTTGAAAGTCAAGTCACCAAAACTCTACTAGCGATAAGTCTATGAAAAAGTGGTGCCACCCCAAACAAGTATAAGAAATATCTAAAGCGCTAGTCTTAGTCTGGAGAAAATGGACAAAACAAAAGAGAACTCAAGACAGCCTGGAAGAACTGACTCAACCTTGAATCCGGTATCAATCATTTATCTCATAGCGTAGGTCGATCAGTTATCTCCTAGGCGATGTCGATCAATAACAGCCTGAAGATGCCATTTACTCTATAAAGAACGAGCAAGTGCAGTATCAGTGCACCACCACAGTGTACTGGTAAGATCATGCGGCTACTCCAATAAAAGAAACATAGGCAAGTAATCACCACAAAGTACACACATATATAGTATACACAAATAAATTATCTTTTCAAAAGCAACATAAATTTCCCAATATCAAAGACAATTAGACATGCATATATAATCACAATGGTCCTCTCATGGAACCCACACCCAAACTTTTAGTGTGTTGGGACGTGACACCCAATCAAATATATGTGTCAGAACGTGATACCCGTCCAATATATGTGTCAGAATGTGACACCCGATCCAATATATATGTCGAAACGTGACATTTGATCAAGTCAGCACAACCACAATCACAATTCACACCATAATGAATAATGCTCATAGTCAGAAAATCAGGTTATTGTTCATGGAATGTATTTATTCATATACATATACTCATTTGCATTATATTCGGTTTACATTCCTTATTCTCATACATGCATGCATACAACAAAGTAACTAACCGGCATATAGGAAATCAAACCATCACATACATCAAAGCCAAGCTTGAATCCTCCTAAGAAACTTGAGCCTTCTACCTTCCGGATTCTTTTCGATTGTTCAAAGTCTACAAATGAGTAATTTAATACAAGGATCAATAATTAAAGTCTAATTTATTTGGATTACAACAACAATAACACAAGACCAAATCCATTATCCTAATGTGCAACTAGGGAATTTTGTACCATAAACATCAGGACAACCCCCTCCCCCCCTTCCACGATAATAATTAAGCAAGAATCTAAGTTCTACATATCGGAAAACATATTAGGGGAGTAAAATCGTTACCTTTAGAAACAAAAGTCATGGAAAATTTTCAAGAAATCATACTTTATTATCTCCTAGATTTTAAGAATGAAGTTCGAATAAAAATAACAAGATTGGAGTTTTCCCTGAATTAAGTCACGGGTGGCCCTCTTAGGTAGACCCCATCCACCCCAGCGGCCCCGCCCTGGTGGATATAATTATTACTCAGTGTCTTACACGGAGACAGAAGCTTGGAATATGACTTCCTAGCTCCCATTTCACAATTCACCTTCAGCCCTTGACGTTCAAAAACTACCATTTTACGCAAAGATCAGTTTTGGGAGTTTTACTCGCCCAAAAAATTATTATGTAAAGACGTAAGGGTTCCTTAAAGCCTTATTTGTCCACTCATGTGTTGATATTTATAGTTAAATCAACCATTAATTACCAGATTTCCTTAGACCTCACCTGACTCAAATTTCGTCCAAATCTAGGCTAGGCTACAATTTTTCAAGTCACTACTCAAATCATCAGCTTCGTTCTTGAGCCTAAATGATTTGAGTTCTTGATTAGTTTCTTGAAGTTTCGTTCTTAAATTTTTAATGATGAGTTTGATGAGTTCTTGAGATGATTGTTAGGAGTTTGAGGTTTGTTTTTAGTAAATTATTTGTGTACTTATTTTGGATATTCAAATCTTAGTGAGTTGGGAAGAAACCATTCGATTTTAGGTGAATTTGGGCCAAAATCAAAGAAGAAAATTTGTCGGAATGTTCTGTGGAAGGGATAGGGTGCTCTGTCTATATGATCCAACGGGTCGGCGCCCCAGCACTACACCATATTTGGTTCTATGAATTTTAGAGGCTAGTGCCCCTCTTGAACGGTGTGCTATTGTCGCTGCCCCCACCCTTTTCCTGTCGGTTTCTTTGTCTAAGTCATCTTAAAGTGTACCTTTACTCCATTCTAAATCAAACTACTCTACTAAAGATCCTTCATAACATGAAATATAACCCTTGAATTCATAAATAAAATTTAAGGTAGAGTTAAAAGTAAAGTCTTAAGAGTTCTTTCGAGTCATTTTGAGAAGTCTTTTACAATCATTTAGAACTTGTTTCAAGACTTGAGTACTTGAGCATGAGGATTAGGAGAGTTGAGTTTCATTTTTCAAAATGAATATATACGGACTAAGTATCCCCAAGAGTAAATGTTTTCATATTTAACAAGAGAGGAAACATTAATTTCCAAATGAGTTCATGTGTATTTTTTGAGTATAATCTCTTTTAAGAGAAATTTTTGAGTAATACTCTCACTGCTTGAAGATGAGGAATGTTTTTAAACACATGAGCTAAGTTATATTTTTTGGAGTAGTATTAAGCACGCTGATATTGGGACGAGTTCATTGAACTCAAAGTTCTCATAAACCATATAGCCAACGTAGTAAAAAGGTTCATACTTTTTCAATGATTCCTTATTACTTTTTAAGCATAGCTTAGTTGATCAATTTAGTTTAGGATGTATTATACTTCGGCAAGGTATTAGAGAAATCGGGCATCGTGGATGAGACGTTGTATCATCATATAGCTCATAGTGATGGTTGTCGGTCAGAGAATCTCCCAAATTGAGTTATTTTTTATATTTACATACATATTGAGTTATTATTGTATTTTAACAAAATTGAGTAGCTATCCACCGTTTTAATGCTTTATATAACTACATCTGCATTGTTATTTTTATATTGTATTTAGTTGAGTATACATGAGTTTAGGTTGAGTTGAATAGTGTTAACGTGATTATATTTTCTTATTTACAGGTTCAAGTTTTTATGTTATGTTGAGTATTCCCCTTCATGCTCAAAGATTCAATGTACTCATGCAATTTGGTCTGCATCATTTCATGATGTTGAAACATGAGTTCACGTTCATCAAAAGGCACTTCATTGATACAACCTGCAGTTTCAGAGGTGTTTGGTCAACCTTCTTTCTTTCTAGGGACCCCTTATTTATTATTTAGTTTTTTCCGAATGATTGTTAGTATTGTCCCGAAATTCGTCATAGTATTAGAGGTTTCATAAATAGACTAGAGAATTTGAGAATTCTTTTCATTTCCTTGTTGAATGTCTTAAAGACTTGAATTTCCTATTTCTAGCTAGTTGAATATTTTATTATATTCTAAATTACTCATTTTAGACATTTGGGTTAAATCCTTATAGTTTAGTTCATCTTATGTTGAGTAAGTCTTCCGCTAAGAGTTTAGCCAGGCCAAGGGTTTGCTTGGGGATAACAATGTTTCTCAAGTGATTGACATGTCCAGGGTGTAGGCTCGGGGTGTGACAAACTAGTATTAGAGCAAAGAGTTCAAGAGTCCTAGGGTGTCTATAAAGTCGCATTTGTGGAGTCCTAGTTATCGGTGTAAAGCGAGCCACATCTATAATTAGGAGTTTGCAACATTTAGGAACTATCTCACTTCTTTCATGCTCTTTTCATGTGATAGAGTTAAACTCTATAAGTTTTCTTTCTATTTCATATCTTCAAGTATCATTCATATCATTCTTCCACAAAGAGCTATTTGAGGTCGTCTTGATAGAAGAAATGGTGATCCCCAAGATAAAGGGTGTCACCAATGCACCAGAAGAGCAACCCCAATGTGAGGTCACTAGTGCTGAGTTTCGAGATTCTATCTTGATGATGATTCAAATGGTGACCAACAAATCTGGGCAATAAAGAGCGGTTTGTCAGGATATGGTTGATACATCTAGAATCCATGTCATGTCCTGAGCGTACTCCTTATATGGGACGGACACTTGAGAACCATTACTGGCCCCAAGAAAACCCTTGTCCTGACTTAACTCTTAACAGAAGACTTAAATAACAAGAAACAATCTCAAAAGATAAACCCATGCAATAAACATAGATTGCCTTCAGAGTAACATTCAACTAGACAAAATGGCAACTGAGGTCTCAACATCAATACTGAAAAAGGAAAAGCCTCATGAACTAACAATGACTAACTATATATGAAGCCTCTAATAACTTAGATGGATGTCGAGACAAGAATCACGACATCCTGATAAACTAAGATGAATAAGCAATAAAAGGGATCCTCTTGAAACAAGGAAGCTCATCAATAACTTTGAAGCTCAACTGAATCAATGAACAACTGGATGTTGATCCAGGTTACTTGTATCTGCATCATAAAAATGCAGATTAGATGGCATCAGTACATTAAATGTACGACCATGCAAAGGAATTCTAAAACAATTCATAAGCTTGAAAGGAAACTAAAAGAACTTACTTGGTCTCAACTCAACTCATTTCAATAGAAAGCAATAATATAAATGCAATCTAAAGAAAATATATAAAACATGTAGATAATAACTTAGTGTATTGAAAAATACAACAATAACTTAGCCTGTATATGTAAATTAAATACAAATAACTCTATATATATAACAATACAAAATATCTCTATGGGAGTTTCTCTAGTCGACAACCATCACTATGATCTATGTGATGATATAATATTTTACCTCACGCTGGCAAGATTGTGCTATACCTTGGGGGGGTGGAGTATAGAACCTAACTACTAAGTGGATCCACTAGTCTATACTATAAAGCACTAATGAATCATCTGAAAAGTATGACCCTTTTCTATCAATGTTGGCTACATGATTTATGGAGAGTTGCTAGTGATCTTTAGTAGTTTTAAGAAGTGGCGAGTCCTCATGTTCCGAGGACGAAACCTTTTATTTCTTCTTGTATTTACTTTTTCAAAGATTGTATGTGATGCGTGGGTTACGTGCGATCACTCTTGATGCAATAGATAATTTTTGAGACAATGTAAACTTCCATTATGTTTTTGACAAATATCTTTTATGATATAAATTGTCTTTTAAACTCTTTAGCTATTTTATCTTGTTTGATGCATGCTAAGTGGATTGTGTAGGGACTTTCGGGGTCCTATGTTTTCATTTCACATATAGGTTTTACTTTAGAACGTGACAACAATTGACTCTATCTATTTCGTTAGGATTTAACTTAATACCGAGAGAACATTGAGGTGGAGGCTTAAATAGGGTAGTGTCTAGTAGCAATCTCTAGTTCAAAACTACGTCTCCTTGTAGGATTGTCTTAAATGACATAGCTAGAGGATCCATATAGCCTTTATGATATGATACAAGGTTCTACCTTAACAACTGGACGCTCTCTTCTCGACGTCGTTATTACATGGAACTCGATGTTATAGCTCATATGATCTATTGTCTCTTAAAGCTAATATTTCAGAAAATGAACTAAGTTACCATCAAAGATTTTATGAAATCTTTCATCATATGTTAAGAATGCATTGACCTTGTTCATGACTTATGATTATTGTAGACACGTAATTTTTGATCGAATTTAAGTTTTATACCCTTTTTAGAGCTTAAATATTTTTATAAATATTTTGACTTTTATCTTATTTTATTAAGTTTATTATTAAAAGATATGAAAACCACAAAAAATAGAATCACACTTTAAGGTATATTTCTATTTATTCATTCAAAGTTTTAATAAATTAGTGATTTTAATTTATATATTTTTTAATCTAGATATTTAATTTTTCTTATTTAATATTATTATTATTTTATAACAAAAAACTAATTACAAGAAATAAACCTACCCATTATCCCACACCCACTTCACCATTTCTCTCCACTCACCCCACACCCCACTTCACTAATCCAACTCTTCCATACACACGTACACACATATATATAACTATATATAAATTAATAATGGGAGGAGAAGAAAAAGAAGAAGAAAAAGTTGTAAAAAGGAAAAGAGAAGAAAAAATTTCAGAAATCCAAAGAGAAAAAAATCAGCAAAAAAGAGGAGAAAAAAACATGTAAAGGAAAGGAGGAGAAAAAAACGTGTAAAGGTAAAAAGTACACACAAAAAGGAAGAAAATCACCTACAAAAAGGCAGCAAATATACTCACATTTTATTTCATATTTTGCTTTCACTCACAAACAAAAATTGAAGTGGAGGTTTACTTTCGTGGTTTCAAGTTCGTGGTTCCTTATTCGGATTGTTTTCTTTTGGTGGAATTTTCGCAAGAGGTACCGTTTAATTTTATTGTATAATTTAATATCATGATTATACAAGCATTGATTGCAATATATTGAAGTTGTCAAATTTCACATGGGGTTAAACCATTATGTTTTTTATATGAAATATGTTCAAATATTTCATATCAACTTTATGTTTAGATCATTTATTATATTTAGTGTGAAATTGTTATAACAAACCGTGGTTTATTTCATATTTAAATAACTCGTAGTTTATTTCATACTTGAGTATAATTATTGTTCAATTCTATTCTTATTTTTCATATTTAGTTTTATAATGATAATATGTGTAGTATTATGTAAAGATCTTAATTTTATAATAATAATATGTGTAGTTATTATGTAAATATATAAATTTTAGTTAGTAGATATTTCTTTTAATGCCAATGACGTAAAAAAAATCAAACAAAAAGGGGAACAAAAACATAATAATAATAGTAATAATAATAATAATAATAAAAAAAAAAAGGAAAAGTTTAAAAAAAACGTGAGAAAGACTATAATAAAAAAAAAGGGGAAAAGAAAAAAACAGAAGGAAAAAAAATAAAAGAAAAAGAAGTATAAAAATAATATTTTAAAAAAACATGCAATTGAAAAGGAAAGAATTTCTTTTTAGAAAGTTTCTTTGTCAAAACTTTTTAAAAAATTAAATTAAATTAAAAAAAACAAATAAAACCTTGAGAGTATAATAATAATAATAATAATAATAATAATAATAATAATAATAATAATAATAATAATAATGAAAGGTAAGAAAAAGAAAAGACATGTAATAATAAAAAAATTTATAAAATTTAAAAAAACAAATAAACCTAGAGAGTATAATAATAATAATAATAATAATTATAATAATAATAATAATGGAAAGTTAAAAAAAAGACACATAATAATAAAAATAATGATTAAAAAAAGTAAAAAGATATAGAATCACTTATTTACTTTGTTTGATTTTTTTCATGCACATATATATATATTTTAGTTAATTAATATATATTAATAAAATATGATAATTTTAAATATTTTCAAATAAATCAAAGAATGAGGGCACATAATATTTTTATCTTTAAGTTAAATAATATATCATAAAAAATTTAAGTTAAGTCATAAAAGTTAAAGCGACTATGCTAGAACCACGGGATCGAGGGGTGCCTAATACCTTCGCTTCGATCAACAAAATTTCGTACCCAATTTTTAATTTCGCAGACAATAAAATAACGAGTCAACTTCCTTTTGATTAGGGATGTAAATAAGGTGACTTGAAACACCAAAACACAAATTCAAGTGGCAGCTCTGAAATAAAATATCCCCTTTTTGAAATGTCACTGTAATTAAAAGAACTCTTTTCTTTCAAAACAAGCAATTCAATTTTGAGAGGAAAATAGGGGTGTGACAGATGGCGACTCCGCTAAGGACTAACCAGAATTCGAGCTTGTAAATATTAACTTGTATATGACTGCTATTATTTTTATTGTGTTTGTTATATTAATGTGGTATATATTCGCTTATTTACCGCTATGATATTGTTTGAATTTAAATATAAATTGTCTTCTATACACACCAATCTGAGTTTTCTGAGATACTTTATTCAGAGATGTGATTACGCTCCCGAGCCATGAGATACCAGAGATGTGACAATGCCCCTGGGAAGATTCTATAGTAACACATCTTAGGATGGGGAGGATAAACAGTGAGGCCGGAAAGCCCTGCTACCGGTAAACTGTCCCTTCTCAATTTGAGTTGTCCACTCGTTTTATAGACAATCTAGACACTCATTCCATTACGTTGCTAAACATAGTAAAACAGGTCTCAGACATTTATTGTCCTTAATAGGATTCACTTTATTTGCTTCATATGCATTTTTTATTTTAATGTGGCTCAACACTTGGTTCAAGTTTATGTGTTATATGTTACAAATATACTATTTGAATGCCGATCAACATTTGAATAAATTAGTAAACTAAAAAAAAAAAGATATTCCTCAAAAGTAATAAATATAGCAATTATTTATAAAATCTCAAAAAGTTTAACATTTGTATTTTTACAACAACATGACCAAAATAAAAATAGTTTTTGAAAGGTAGAATACATATTTTTTTAAGAAATAAATAAAAAAGGTAAAATCTAATAAAATATGCACACCTGATTCTCAACTCGATGAAAGGCAATCCTCCTCGATTTTGGTGATCTTTTAAAAAAATTAAAAAATAGAAGTATTTCCTATAAAAAAATAATGTTGTGTTTTACAATGTTATGAAACTACGTTCGACCTGATTCTTGCTTTGACAAGATACGTAGGCAGCCTTATTTTGAGGTTCAATCCAACCAAGAAAAAATCTAAAAAGTCCTCGCCACAAAAATTGGGGCAAAAAAATTGATTTTTTTTATTTTTAAACAATATTTTACTTGGTTGGTATCAAAATTATTACAATTGTGCATAAGAAAAATAATTAAGTGTTAGACTATTTGACAGGACGGACTAACTTTGTTGTGTAATAGACTTCTTTTGGTATCTCATGATTTATTTATGTTATACTTAAGAAACTATTTTGCTTAAAGTTAAGGTTAAAACAAATTCGACCTCATTGTTTCCTGTGCATTGTTAGGTGAGCTTTAGATATAAAATTCAATGGAATGACTTTTGATCTTGAACTTGGCCTAAATGTTGGTTAAAGTGAAATTGTGAGCAACATTTAACTTGGGAAATAATTATAGGCTTTCTTTGATCCGACAGTGCCTTTCAAGTCTACCAAATGACATGTTATCCATAAGGCTCCCATTTTGAGCCTGAAACATTTTTATTTGAATAACCACCACTTCACATATATCATTTTTAGAGCATAAATGCACTATTTTTTGGATCTCACCTCCATGTGTGTACTATCAATTAGATAAACAGCGCAGAGACCTAAGTTGGATATCAAAGTGAAAAGAAAAAGTATGTGCAAGTTCAAGCAAAATGACAAAAAACTATAATAAAAAATGAAAGGAGAGAAAATAAAAAAATGAATGGGAAAAAGATTTCAAGAAAACAAAAAATATTGAAAGTTGTGCAAATTTTAAGGAGGAAATAATCATTTTACCCCAAATGAATGTCCTACCTTTCTCCAAACTTACATTACAAGTCAATAATAAGTCCTATTTGATCTCATTTTGTGTGTTCTCACATCAATGGATACTTACATAAGGGCCAAGCACATCGTATCTCAATCTCATACATTGAATATCTTTCCGAGTGTGAGTGACTTTGATATTAAACGTCCTAAGATCGAAACACTTCTATTGTGCGAAGGACTTCATTTATTGTGATGGCACTTGAAACATGAAGATATGAATGATTTTATCCCTTAACTAAGGCAATATTAATTCAGGTAAACACTTAAGTATGTTTGAAATACCATTTAAAATTATAGTAATTACTCAAAGTTAACCTCAAATTTATCTGAAAGTAGTTGAAGATGACTCATATGCATCATGCTAATTATTGGTACCAACTAAAGTCAAAACATTGTCAATCATGAATTGATTCATTTCTCAAAAGATATCTTTTGTAGAAAAAATCAAGACAAAATAAAAAATAATTTTAGGTCTTTATGAACTATGATTGACCTGATTCTTGCTATACAAGATACGTAGGCTGTCTCACAATGGGCTCGGTCTCAAGAAATAAAATCTTATATCCTTCAATGATAAAAAATGGATCATCTTTTTAAAAAATAATAAATAAAAATGATTAATTAAAAAGACGTTCAAAATTCATCAATTTAAAAAATGAGCATAGTTTTATTTGGTAAAAAAAATACACTACTGTTTCTAGAAAACAAACACGCTATCATCATTCATTTCTAGGGAACAAACTCCCTAATTGCATATTATCTTGCATTTATTTTGGGAACATGTATTTCTCATTCATGTTACTAATAATTTATAAAAAATATTTTCTAGTGCAAACTCGACTAAAAATAAAAAATGTTGTGGTGAATCTAAATGACGATTCTGTTTAATAAGATATTCTTTAATATAAGATTTAGAATTAGCAGGACCCTCCTGGTCAATGGTACTAGCAGGCCCCTCCTGGATAATGGGTTAGCAAGTTCCTCCTGGATAATGGGACTATCAGGACCCTCCTGAATAATGGGACTAGCAGGGCCCTCCTAGATAATGGGACTATCAAGACCCTCATGAATAATGGGATTAGCAGGACCCTCCTGGATAATGGGACTAGCATGACCCTCCTAGACAATGAGACTAGCATGACCCTCCTGGATAATGAGACTAGCAGGACCCTCCCTCCTGGATAATGGGATTAGCAGGATCCTCCTGAATAAAAGGATTAGCAGGAACCTCCTGGATAATGAGACTAGCAGGACCCTCCTGGATAATGGGATTAGCAGGTCCCTTCTGGATAATGGGATTAGTAGGAACCTTTTGTATAATAGGACTAGCAGGACCCTACTGGATAATGGGACTAGCAGAACCCTCCTGGATAATGGGAGTAGCAGGACCCTCCTGTATAATGGGATTAGCAGAACCCTCTGGATAATGGGACTAGTAGGACCCTCCTGGATAATGGGATTAGATTACTTTCTAATTTGATAAACACTTCCTAGTCTAGATTTTTAGTTTTATTTTCTCCTAAATTAAACACTTTCTAGTCGGAGTTTATGTTTTATATTTATATTTTGTAATAACTCACAAAAATTTTCTCATTGAAAACTGGGGCAAAATTTTTGTTTAGTTTTTGTTTGTGGTGGTTTTCAGGTTTCCTCAAGCGAGACATGGATTTAAAATTCAAGAACAAAGTTTTTTTTTAGAATGATCAATTCCATGATGGTTAGAATTAGTTTCTTCAATGCATGTAGCAGCCTGACTTCCTCGCATCATTTACTAGTCAACTTTTGATCAAGAAAACACGCAGTCATTCAAGAGCATTTTTCAAGTTGTCATTTTGAAGAATGTCAAAATTTTCATCTAAGTGGCAAGTTCAGCCTCCATTTCAATTCTAGGTTAAGATATTCACCCAAAAATCAAGGTAATATCTTAAAGTCAAAATTCAAGTGAAGATTCAAGAAAAGCTGCATGGATAGAAGTTTGTACATTTTTTTTTCTTTTCAGTATTAGCTTTCAATTTTATATTTTTATGTAAGGATAAGAGTCGCGATCTAGAGCCTCGATGGAACCTCACTTAACTCCAACTCATCACCTCATCTCTTTGAAATACACGTGACCTGATTTCCTTATAACCTGGGATATGTAGGCTGTCCAAAACAAGGACTCGGTCGCAGAAATTTTGGTCTTTCAAATAAGAGTTCGGTCAAAACTTGTCACTTTGTCTATGAAACACTTCGTGTTTCCAGTCAAAGAAGGACAAACTGTAGACACATAATTATTGACCGAATTTAAGTTTTATACCCTTTTTAGAGCATAAATATTTTTTATAAATAATTTGACTTTTATCTTATTTTATTAAGTTTATTTTTAAAAGATATAAAAACCACAAAAAATAGAATCACACTTTAAGGTATAATTTTATTTATCATTCAAAGTTTCAATAAATTAGTGATTTTAATTTTTATATTTTTTTAATCTAGCTATTTAATTTATCTTAGTTAATATTGTTATTATTTTATAACAAAAAATAATTAAAAGAAATTCACCTACCTATTATCCCACCCCCACTTCACCATTTCTCTCCACTCACCCCACACCTCACTCCACTAATCCAACTCTTCCATACACACGTAAACACATATACATAACTATATATAAATTAATAATGGGAGGAGAAGGGAAAGAAGAAGAAAAAGTTGTACAGATGAAAAGAGAAGAAAAATTTTCAGAAATCCAAAGAGAAAAAAATCAGCAAAAAGAGGAGAAAAAAACATGTAAAGGAAAGGAGGAGAAAAAAACGTGTAAAGGTAAAAAAATACACACAAAAAGAAAGAAAATCACCTACAAAATAAAATAAAATCAGCAAATATACTCACATTTTATTTCATATTTTATTTTCACTCACAAACAAAAGTTGAAGTAAAGGTTTACTTTCGTGTTTCGAGTTCGTGGTTCCTTATTCGAATTGTTTTCTTTCGGTGGAATTTTCGCAAGAGGTACCATTTAATTTTTATTGTATAATTTAATATCATGATTATATAAGCATTGATTGCAATATATTGAAGTTGTCAAATTTCACATGTGGTTAAACCATTATGTTTTTATATGAAATATATTCAAATATTTCATATCAACTTTATGTTTAGATCCTTTATTATATTTAGTGTTAAATTATTATAACCAACCGTTGTTTATTTCATATTTAAATAACCCATAGTTTATTTCGTACTTAAGTAAAATTATTGTTCAATTCTATTCTTATTTTTAATATTTAGTTTTATAATGATAATATGTGTAGTATTTAATAATATGTGTAGTTATTATATAAATATATTAATTTTAGTTAGTAGATTTTTCTTTTAATGCCAATGCCGTAAAAAATCAAATAAAAAAGGGAACAAAAACATAATAATAATAATAATAATAATAATAATAATAATAATAATAATAATAATAATAATAAAAAGGAAAAGGAAAAGTTTAAAAAAACGTGAGAAAGAATATAATAAAAAAGGGAAAAAGAGAAAACAGAAGGAAAAAAATAAAAGAAAAAGAAGTATAAAAATAATATTTAAAAAAACATGCAATTGAAAAGGAAAGAATTTCTTTTTAGAAAATTTATTTGTCAAAACTTTTTAAAAAATTAAAGTAAATTAAAACAACATATAAAACCTTGAATACCCCTTCTCTACTAATTTGCTAGCCCATATAGAGGATATAATCTTAGCTTGCTTAGGCTTGTATACCCCTTCTCACTTTAAGTTTTCCCTTCCCGGAATTTCTAAAGTCACAGACTTAGTATTACAATTAAGAACATCATAATGGAGAAACAACCAAGGCATGCCTATGATTATGTCAAAGTCCTCCATATCCAAAATTACCAAATCATCCTAAGTCTGAAATCCTATAAACAAAATAGGGCAAGCATGATATACATGAATGGCTATGACTGACTCCCCAACCGGGGTATAAACATGTATAGGCTTATCAATAATATAACATAACATCTCAAAATCAGAGGCAAAACTCACAGACACATAGGAATAGGTGGAACCCCGATCAAATAATACATTAGCCATTCTGACACAGACAAGAATAGTACATGCGATCACTTCGTCAGACGATTCTGCCTCGTTCTTTCTCGGAAAGGCATAACATTGAGCTCTATCATCAACATGAGCCACCTCCATTCCTAGTTGTGTGTTACTTCTACGTCTGTTACCATCTCCATTACCTGTAACACTCTGAAATTCCATGACCTAGTCTAGAGACTCACATGATGATCTAAGACTTTAAAAACTGTTTATAAGGCCTAAAATAATGTATTTAGACTAATTAAGAAGTGTTAGAGTCAAAATGTTAAGAAACGACCATAACGTCCGGTGAATCGTGAAATGTGCACTAGTGTACCTTGGCATGTTTCATGGGGTTTCAAGAGACGGAATTTAATGAAAATTGGTAAAAAAAAAATATTTTAAATATATAGAAGAGTGTGTTTAGGGTCAAAACATCCGATTACGATTCCCCAAGGACCATCTTAAGGGTCCTTGAGGAGGACCCTTCCATTGGACCAAAAAGCTGTCAATTGACAGTGTGCAACCACGAGCCAAGCGATGAGCCGTCGTTCGATTGATGATCCGTCGATGGCTTCATAGGTTGAAACTTATTTAATTGTCCAGGATAGTGCAAAAGACCAGTCTCTATCCCAAACGACGACCTGCAGTACTGGGTCATCGATGGGACTACGGAGCGTAGGTTGGGGGTTCGTGGTTTGGGGTCTGTTTCACTACTAAGTTTTAATTTAGGTGATTAATTAAGGGTAAGGGGTGGTTAATTCATTTAGTTTATCCACTATATGAAGACTAAACCTAATTAAACTAACCTAAGACTCCATATTTTCCCAAACCCAATTCTCTCCAACTTTTCTCTACTTTCTCTCTCTATTCAAAGAACTCCATTGAAGATCAAGCTTCAAAGAGGTATCCAAGACTCAAGATTTTTTCCATCAATATTTAAGGACTGTTAAGGTATGGAAGATATTCACTCTTGACATCTTTTTCCCCAAAGGCTCTTCAAAATTGATTTCCAACAATGTCTAAAAGTTGGGTTTTCTTTCAATTACGAAATTGATCTTTCAAATTGATTTGATATTGTTTTATTTTTATTATTATTGATATATTATTATTATATATTGGTCAAATGTTGTAATTCTTAGCCTTTGACCTAGTTCCATGGAAGAAATCATGGTTTGAACCTTTTCCCCTAATCCTAGGTTATGAATTGAGGTTGAATTGATTAGTGATGGTACAATTGACTTAGTTCTTGTATAGATTACTGTTATATAATGTTATTGAGTGGATTGATGGATTAATATGGTTGGATTGATGGTAATATCTTGAAGGAGGCTTATGAAGGTGAATTGGTAAGACTTTGTGATCTTGAGTTCTTTACTTCATTGATGGTGGCTTATAATTGAAAATGGTATTCAATTGAAGTATCATATGTGATTAGATTAAGAAGATGATTATATAATTATTATTATGAAATGTCTTGACTACATGAATTGCGATATCATGTTAAGGGTATGTTGATATAAGGTTGAATGTGAACCACTTGTGTGCCTTACTATGATATGATTATGATGCGTTGACCTGACAAATGAAGGGTTGCTATGAAAGAACATTCTCATGCAATACCTAATGATATTATATATAAGGGGTTAGTATCCTATGACCTATATTAAGCTACGATGATTAAGAGGGACTTAGTTGTGTTGTCTGGGTGATGAACCAATATTTGTAAAACAGGGTCGTGGGTGGAAAATTTCGTTGTGAATTTTTGAGAAGGGATTAGAAATGCTATTGGGTTCACAAGAAATGGTGAAATTCTGATAGTGCAAGAACCTAGTGATATTGTATCGTATGATTCTGAGAGCAAGGATAGTGGTAATTCAGTCTTCTTGATCAAATACAATGAGATTTTAGCGTTGCTTAATTAATACAGTGGGGCGAGCTTTGATCCTTTCACTGAATCTAAATCGGAAGAGGAAAACAAAGAGGAAAGGGAAGAAAACCCAGGATTTAGTGTTCTATTTTTGAAAGCTTATTGTGTAACATAGTTTATGAGAATATAATCATTTTATTAAGATTTTAGTAGCATTGTATAATGATGACCATGTCATTCTATACATGTTGACATATCTAGTAGTGATCGTCTATCAGTATCCGTATGCACTTCATTTGCAATTCTAAATTTGTTTGGTTTTTGCATGCTCAGATATTTTTACTTTTAATTTAGAGTAATGAGTTTCTTTTACCGTCTAACGATTTCTTTACTGATAAATATTTATAATCGAAGGATCTTGACATCCATGGTAGCGGTAATTCATTCTTTTGTATACATTGATTGTAATTTGTATCCTTTTAAATAGTTTAAATCTTTAACAAGGATTTCATTACTAATAAAATTGTAACAAATTAGAGAAAAATTAATTAATTTAATCACAGAATAAGACAAAAACTGACTTTATGGTTGCTATTAAAAGGGAGTAAAACAAACAACATTTACTATTTTGTAGTAATCAAAGTTTGCAACTGAATTTTTATTTTTTATTTTTATTATTACGTAATGTAATTTTGTTATATTTATTAATCAGTTTTTAGTGTTTGTGTATAAGTGGGAATGTAATGAGAATCTTTGAAATTATATATTTGAATTCTAATTGTAAATAAAAAAATTAATTCTTGCAAGAAAAAAACATGGTAACTATATTTAGAATTGTTCATTTTGAAAAAAGATCATTAAATTTTTAAATTATAAATTTAATCTTTAATATTTAAAATTTTAAATTCATATTATTGTTGTTGTTGTTGTATTTTTTGTTAAGGAATTATTCAAAACTAACATGATATAATCATTTATAAAAAAATTACATAAAGATAAAGATTAAATATTAAGTATTTGAAAGATTAATTTAAAATTAAAAACTAAAAAAAAAATACATTCTTTATTTAAATAAAATGGGAATTTATATAAATATTTTCAAAATCTGCCCAGGTCTCATTACATTCCCACACAAAGACAAGCACAAAAAATTGATTAAGAACATAACAAATTAACTAAATTAGATTACCTACAAATAAAAGAAGCTAATTTTAAGAGTTATGAAACTTCAAAAAAAAAAATGAATTTGTCCCATGTTGGCATCTTTACTAAAATAATCATAATCAATAAATATAAGTTTTACAAAATACCTGTCTAATAATTAAATAAAATGAAGAATCGAAACTAAAATTTTAAAATAATAATTTTATTGAAGAAATACTTAAAACTATCGTGATATAATCATTTTAACAATAATAATAATAATAATAATAAAAAAAAAAAAATTAATATTTTGATTCTAATTTGAAATCAATTACAACTATTACCGTTTTAAGTAAATCATTTTCATTATCACCAACCAATTAAATAAGTTATACAATTTAAATTTTGCATAAGTTATATCACATTTAATTTAAAAATTATGACATTTAATTCCGCTCAACACACAAATATGAATACTAGTTAAAATAGTTTCAAGAGAGTAAATACGTTATACTAATTAATGACTTTGTAATAAATGCCTGAAGACCAAGAACTTACAGCAATGACTTTCTAGTTGATTCATTAAATAATTTAAGTTTACTTTTTCGTATTTAATATGATGATTTGTCTGCTCATTTGTTCTGCTGATTATGACTATCTATATATATATACACACACCCCATTGTTTTCATATAGTAGCTCTGTCTTCTTCCCAACAATCAAAGAGAAAAAATGTCAGACTATTTATCTGATTGGTTGTTGCCTGAAATCCTTTACAGGCTACCAATTGAAAGCCTTTCACGATTTAGATGTGTATCAAAGCAATGACTTTCACTCATTTTGTTCTCTACTTACGAATCAATCACTTCTATTGTTACTCCCCTTCTCCTGAAACATCAAAATTGTTCTATCTTCTTAGACCCTAGTTCAAAAATCCAAAATCTCACCCTCTTTAAAGAATTCAAGTTTCAATTAATGACTAGTTCTAGATACAAATTCAGAGTTGTGGGTTTTTCTAATGTCTTATTTTGCCTTGTTGATGATGTTTGATTATGGATATATGATGTCATTCTTTGGAACCCCTCTATTCGCAAAACTATCAGCCTCCCTAATATTCCTGTTAGCGATGCTTCAAATCACGAATTTCTCATTGGATTTGGATTTGATAAAAAAACTCATAATTATAAAGTGGGGAGAATAACCCATCTACGAGATAAGTATTTTTATATCAAGCTCGTAGAAGTTGAAGTTTATAAATTGAGTGCAGGTCGATGAGAACCAATTTATTACTCAAAGGGCTTCTTCCATTTTAAATTGTATATCAATAATTTGAGTATTTACTTAAATAGGACTGTTCATTGGCTTTCCTATAGTAAGAATGAAGTTGGGGAAATCACTAACAACGTGTTGGTTTTTGACCCACGTGATTAGACGTTCTGTAAAATGAATTTTACACAACAGCAAGCTCATGTTTCTTCTTTTGATTTTTCTGTTACTTTATGTGGTGAAAAGATTTCAGTAATTTCGTGCGGAAGGGGTCACAATAATCCATTATTTCATAGTTGTGTGGTCTGGGTGATAAATAAGTATGGTAAATTAGAGTCGTGGACGGAGAATTCGTTGTGGATTTGATTGTTGGGATTAGAAATGTTATTAGGTTCACAAGAAATGAAAAACTTATTGCAGCGCAAGAACCTGGAGATCTTATGTCGTATGATCTAGAAAGAATGAGTAATGGTAATTCTTTCTTCTTGTGTAAATACAATGAGAGTTTAGTTTTGCATAATGGATAAAAGTGGGGCTACATCTTATCCTTCCATGGAATCAGAAGCGGAAGAGGAACCCATGATTTTGAGTTGTGTTCGTGGAAGCTTATTATGTATTGCATTTTATGAAAATTTAAACATTTTATTGAACTTTTAATAGCATTGTATAAAGATGACCATATTATTCTACACGTGTTGACATATGCTAATAGTGGTCGTCTAATCAATTTCCGTAAGCACTTCATTTGCAATTCTTCATGTGTTCAACTTCTATATTCTCAAATGTTATTGCTTTTTGTTTGGAGCAATGATTCTCTTTATTATCCAACAATTTCTTTCCTGATATAATGTTAGAATTGAAGGATCTTTATATCCATGGTAATGGTAATTCATTCTTCTTGAGCAAATGCATTAAGAGCTTATTGTTATGGTTATGAAAGCTTACTATGCAATGTAGTTTGTGAGACTTTAGTCAACTTTTAGTAGCATATGTACTATAGTTTATCATATTTAAGAGTATAAACTCGTTATACTATCCAGAGATTTCTTTCTTGACGTATTTTACGTACTTATTATCACATTTTAGAGTATAAATTCCTCTTAAATTCCAGAGATTTATTTCCCGATGCACTTTACAAACTTATTTTTAAATGGTATTAGGATTACTCATATAGAAGGACAAAAATTGTCCCTTAGCTTTGCCTTATGACTCAAAATAATCCTTATCATTTCGTATGGAGTACTACTAGTCCTCCTTCTTCATAAAAATGGTGCAATTTTAGTCTTCCTAACTTTTTCCGTTATTACAACATTTAGCTCCTTTTGTCCTTCATTAATAAACATTCATTATTAAGGTCACCAAGTGAATGAATTTTGAGTGGCAGGATCCATTTTTTTCACAAGCTCCATTTATCCATTTATAGATTGACAAAAACCATAGTTTCTCAAATGATTGCAGGATATATTGGAGCCAAACTGTGTTAGGATTGTGTTGTGTAGGGCTTCATTTGGTTCGTATACCCAGAGCTCGAATCTGAAACATTTGGTTAAGATAAAAACATTCCTATTCACTACACTATACCCTTTGGTTGTATAGATATACTAAATCCTTTCTCCAGAATTCCAGAAATACGCTTCAAGTCTGAAACAAGAGCTTGTTGGTATCAATTAAGCATAAATTTCCAATTTAATAATTATTATTGGTTTTGATTACTAGTCAAGAAAATTCATACATCATTATTGAACTTATAACACCAGGGAGATAATGATATTAAGGATTTTTTTTCATTGTACATGAATGAAATTGAAGGTTGCATCCGCTAATTAAAGTACTTACAACAAAGAGAACAAATTCTTTCAACGAGTCATGATTTGTTGCTATGTGAGTGTTGATCTTTGATTTCATTTAGGGCTTAGATCTACCCTCTACAATGATACAGGAAGGAAATACAAAAAACAATTAGTCTTTTAGGAAAAAAGTTAGTTAATTAATTTAATGCATGACACGCATATAAACAGCTTCTCTAAGTGATAGACGAAAAAATATTTGAGAGAGACTAAAATTGTACCATATTTACAAAGAAGGACTATTAGTGCTCCATATAAAAAGATAGGGATTATTTTGAGTATTAAGACAAAGATTAGTGAAATTTTGGTCCTTTTCTCCGATTACTCATCTAAATGAAAAGTATCTTTGATAATCAATTTGTACTAAAGACTAAATTTATCAACAATCTTCTCATGAAATAATTTAACACAACTTATTTTTCCTAATTTATCACTATAATGATCATTATACATAAGGATATGAAAAAGAAGAAATAATGAAATAAGAATATTGTGAAAGAAGATTCCTATATTTGGTTTGGAATTAAAAAATTCTATGAAAGTTGACGGAAAAAGCAGTAATGACGTTCCCAGGGTTCATTATGGCTTCCTAATGTCACTTAGCTAGCGTTTCAACATTGATTTTCAAATATTTCATTTATTATTTGGGTCAAAATTTGGGTGAAAATTCACCAAGTGTTTGACCATTGTATTTGGGAAACATATTTCACTTTTTTGGAAAAATATTATAAATACCCATACGTTTTAAAAGTTGTGACAACTAACCATAAGTTTTTATTACAAGTCAAATGAATTTTTAATGCAACAAATAACAAGTAACGTCCATGACATTGGAGCAATGTGGTAGTTTGGAGGGAGTGCAACAAGCATCATCCCATAAATCGTAATGTAGACAAAGCACATGACTTTGTTACCCTGAGACAATTATTCATCATTTTCATCAACAACTGTATCATCACTTTCTTATTCGCTGAATAATTCATCACTATTTTCGTGTTCACATAAAAAAAATTATGTAATACAGTGCAAACAACTACTGTAGAGGGTCTTTTGTAAAAGATAAAAGTTTTTAGTAAAAATAGATTTTTTAAAAGATCCCAAATGAGTTTTGACTCAAATACTAGTTTTTCCTAGTATTTTAGAATTTGGATTATTCGCCAAATAATGAAAAATTGTATTGACAAACACTATTTGTCAATTTTTTCCACAATTTTTACTTGATAAATCTATGGCTAAACACGTCCTTAATCCACCCCTACACCCCGGTATACTCCTTACACAGTTTGTCTAATGTGTTGGTTAGTGCAAAACTTGTAGTTTAGAGTGGTTAGTTTTGTTTTCGTTCCCAGGGAACTATTGACTATTGACACTGCAATAACTCTTCATTATCGTTTAAAATAAGAACCTATATCCATCTTCCATAAAATTAGCTATCCTATCATTGCAACCATAGGTGTGACATGGAGTTCAATGAAGTAAACCACAAACCGAGACCTTAAGTAGTGATGAAAATAATGTTAAGTGATTTTTTCTTATAAGTTTTTGTGAAGTATGTTACTCGGTACCCATATTAGTAGGAGGTAGCAGGTACCCTAAGTCCACACAATCTTACCCAAACACCATGGTAGTAAAAGAAATTATTGTCCTATCATAATTGCATTTTGTACCCCGTTTCTACTCTTTATTGTCTATCTACTTTAGTATATCCTGTTTAGCTACTTGCAATATGCTCTCCTTATTTCTTGTCGTTTATGCTTGTGTTTTCTTTAAGCTCAGTCGGCAGATGCCTATTGAGTACCATTTTTATACATATACTACACTTCTTCCCCTGCAATTTCACGATTCGATTTCTCAGGTCATGATGACACCAATTACACATCACTTGTTGGTAAGCCGAACCCATAGCCCGGATTAAAATCTACTAATTTTAAAATTTCTCATTCACTTATATTTATTCAACCACTTGAACATGGGCTGAAAATTTGGTTGGATAGATGCCTAGAAAAGTAAAACAAAATATGTGGGACGAGATGAAATTAATGTACAAGATCGATTTTTCTTCTCGGAGAGTCGAACCCAACTATTAACATTGATCAATTGGAAGTTTCATGGATTATTGCTCTGAATCTCATTTATTCAGAAACATTAACACCATAGAACATTAATGTTTGTGAAAGGTATTTCTGTAGACACGCCATCTATGACTATAAGACACCCAAGTATAAAGATGTATTTGTTAAATAATATGTCTTTTATGATATTTTTTTATGGTATTATTTTTTAACATATTAGCACTGATATCATCAAAAGTTAAAGTCAATATTGTTACAATTATCTCTATTCACTCTTTTTCTTTTGTGAAAAAAAAAACACAATGGACTACCAAGCGGAATCAACAACATCAAATAAGATGTTAATCAAAACAGAGATAGGTAATCAACAAAATCATACGGTAACCATCCTAAGTGCAACACTTCAAAAATTCAAGATGTGTATTTAAGTATAACATAAGTGTAATGAGGTTCAAACACTGTTTCAAGGCCTATTTTAATGAATATAGGTCATTTAGGAAGTCTAGGAACTAAAATGTCCAAGAACGTTCATGACATACGAAAACTAGTTCTAGTGAGGTGCTAGCATGCATAAGACTATTTTATGAGCTTTTAGGAGTTGAAAATCCATGAAAATTGGTGGAAGGGTAGTTAATATGTGTTTAAGTTGATTCATGGTCGAAACGTCTGTGTATTACTCCCCAAGGACCAACCAAATGTCCCTTGAGGAGGACCCTTGCACATTGGTGTCAACACTACCTAGGCAGTATGCACCCACAAAGGGTTAATCAACAGGGCACGTGTTGATCGACGGGGCATCGATGCCAACCATCAACCAACACTTAGGTATTTCGTTGAAGAGGCTCAATTGCATAGTCTTTGAAACCATCAACGGATATGCAGCACGGAAGGGCACAGTGACCGTCGACTCACAGACGGACTGTCGATCGGGGTCTCGTCTCTGAGGGTTCATTTTCCTGCACATTTTTAAGTTAGTTTCATTTAATTAGTTAAGGGTTAGGTGGTTAATTTAGGGGTTTAAAGGAGTCTAATTAAGTTAATTAACCCCACATATAAAGACCACAACCCTCATTAGACTAAACATAACTCACAAAACAAATCCTCTTCTTTCTCTCTCTATTGGAAGACACCATTGAAGACTAGTTAGGGGAGGGATTTGAGGGCTGTAAAGGTACTAATTCACCATCAAATCTTGGTCAAACATTAAGGTATGAGATCTAGTTCACTTTTGAGACTTCTTTCCTCAAAGGTCTCCTTCGAAGTGTTTTCAAAAATTGAGTTTTCATGTGGGTTCTTCTCAATCTCAAAAATTATGTTACAAATTGGTTTGTTTATGTTTTATATTGGATAATATGAATTGATTAACATGTATCTTAATATAATTATGATAAATGTTGATGGTTTGGTCTACTTTGTAGAAGATGACCTTTGACCCTTAACCCTAGGTTTGATTTTGATATAAAATAGGCTATATTTGGTTAAATTAACTTGATTATGAATTAAATTTCTGTTAGATGATGTTGTTATATCAAGCATTAACAAATTAAAGAGAATTGTAGTCTTTCACGCTAGTTCATGAGAAGATGATCTAGGTTAGTAAGTGAATTGACCTAAGCATCTTGTATTGAATTATGATGTAGTGATTCTCCTAGCCTTGATATCATATTGATTAATGAATTATAATGATGTATAGCTAAGAGTTGGGTTTAATGAGGGTTTATGGTAAGACCTTGTTGATGAATTATGAATAAGACTTGGTAAGTCTCATGATCTCTATCTTTTACTTCAAATTGTGGTTAATTATGATTAAGTCATAATGTGACATTGGAGTATGCCTTGTATTAGGATTGATAGGGTGGTATGATGTTGAATTGAAATGCCTTTACTATGTTGTGAGGTTGATTAAGGTGTATATGTTATAAGGGTGATGATGACTACTAATGTGCCTTATTATGATATGAAATGCTAATGTGCTAACCTCCCTTATATGAATTGTAATGAAAAGACTTATACTCATGAAATTCCTATTGAGATATGATGATGATGATGATGATGATGATGTTATACAAGGGTTAGACCCTATGACCTAAACTAAGCTATAATTGATAATTAAAGGCTTAAAGACATTTCAAAAAAGGGACTCTAGCTTAGCACCGAGTGAACTAGAGTGAGGAGTGTACCTTCCCACATAGAGAAGGTAGGAGCACTAAAGTACTTTTTAGATTAGAGACTACAATGCATGGAGCATAAAAGAGGGACCCAACTATATCTCCTAGTTCTTGAACTATGTTTCCCCCATAGGAATACTAGCTAATGGATCCACGTAGTTGATATGTTTTATGCTTTGGTACTACTTTGGCAAGTAGTCCGTCTTCTTTCGGTGTAGGGTTTTATGACACCGGATTCCACACTAGCTCATGTGGTCTATGTCGGTTAGAGAAATATATTCCCAAAAGGTAAAATGAAATAAAGGATTTAACTCTAACTATGATAACCTAATGGGTCTAGCTTAGTCTAGGTAGGGGTATGGGACTCTACCTAAGTATTGCACTAGTTAGCCTTGAGGGGAGTCTTCGGAGGATATTTTTTATACGTATGATTATGCTTATAATGATATATGATATGTAAATGATGAACTTGCACATTGTTGATACTATATGTTGAATAGTTCACTTATGAATATGTGTTGGCTTATATTGTTAAAGTAAGATGAAATGTATATCTAAATTCCATGTTATGTGAGGTAGGGTGTTAGTCATGGTTCTTGTTGAGTTACTTGGTTGAGTAAGATTATGGGCTTTGCTTGGTCAATGCACTTGTTTGACTTGATAGGGGTCTATGGGTAATTGCCTTGCTTTGTTTATAATGAAATGTACTCTTATTCATGCTTATTGTTAACTATGACATGATGATAGAGTTACATTGAGTATGTATTTACTTATACAATATGTATGGTTGATTTGACTAGACTTGATGTTGTAGTTCTTGTAATTTACATGCCTATGACTTAATGAATTTGAATATTAATTGATATGGTCTTGTTGAATGTGCATAAGAGATTTTAAATAAAAAATGCATAGTTTATCAGATGTCCTTTTTCTTAGCATGTTTTCAAAGTATGTATGCATATGGTCTCATACTTAGTACAACTGGCATACTAACCTCATTTGTTCCCTTTTCTCAAACATTTGAGGTTCCGATCGTTGAAGTGTTTTGGAAGGCTATTTGAAGAAGGCTTGGATCTTTGATCATCCAAGTAGGGGTAAGTCCTCATTGTCCGAGGGCGATGCCAATATCGAGCTTATGTTGTTGTTGTTTTATTCCTAAGACTCTTATATTCTATCTCTTTTCATTTGAGTATGGATTGTATAAAGCCTATATGTGGCTTTCTTTACTTTGATGTAGGGTTATGCCCAAATTGCTAATCTTGTTAAATGGTTATGAGAGGAGACAATCTTTAAAACTATGTTCTATCTTATATATACATATACATACACACACACACACACACACACACACACACACACACACATATATATATATATATATAGACACACACACACACACACACACACACACGTATGTACAATTAAAGTAGAAGGCCATGTAACTTTCCTATACGAAAGGTCTGTATATACTAAATATATATATATGTTATGTGTATGTAGAGGTCTATGTAAACATCCAAGACGACGCCGATTGCGTCTAGGGGGTAAACCCGGATGTGACACTAAGACCTGGCATTAGTTAGTACTTGAGCATCTAAACTAAAATAGTAGTATAGGTGTTCCACAACAATTACAAGAAAAGTACAAGCTATCTCTGAATACAATATGAGCACTAAACCTAGCAGACCAGTTGGAAACCGGTATCTCCAAACGCCAGGAGCTCACCCTAATCTCCCAAATCCCAGGTTGCTCCGCACGACTCCAAATCATCTGCAATTTGCAGGGGGGAAGTGTAGTATGAGTACCAAAATGGTATTGAGCAGGCAACAAGTGACTAAGCTCAAAATATAGCACAATCTTAAACAAACAAGTACTAAAAAGGAGATACTAAAAAAGAAATGAAGTGTAAAGAATAGAAATAGGAAACATGGCAAAAAAGACAGATCATGAACACACCTGGATAGCAAGAAAAAAACCTAATGGCAAGCAACTAAGACCCACAACTACAATTCTAAAGTAAAAACCTACCAAATAATGATAAAACAATAGCAGAATATAGATTATCGTCAAAATATAACATAATCGGAACCTCATAAGCCTAGAATCTACAAACATCATAACCCAACCGACCCTATTAACCGTACGGTACAAAAAACAAACAACGATACTTGTGATAGGTAAAGCATTGAATGCAGGGTGTGCAACAAAACCATCCAAAACCATAAAAGACTCTAGTTAACTCCCACCCCAACTAGGAAGAGTGACAAATCAATCCAGGCTTCCCTACTACATAGTCCACTCCTAGAGCGTAAGTAAAACCAAAAGCATGCAAGATAGGATGTTAATGTGTCGAGTATTCATTTCAAAATTGAGCATAACCCAGATGACTAATATTTTAAGTAGAAAAAGGAGCATGCACCTAACGTCTCATTATGTAAAAAATCAATTAGTCAAGTGATCCAGGTAGTATGACTCACATTAAAGACTAGTTTAGAATAAAAACTGAGTAAAATAGTATTTCATCAAGAATAACAAATATGTCAATGCAACGATGGGATCGTACCATAAAATCTGAAAAAATGATCAAACAATGTAATGCATGCCACCAACATCATTCAAACAGGACACTCCAAATCAAATAATTATACAGACACTTAAACCATGCTACCAAAAAAAGAGAGCACTAACTTGGGATCCAATTGGTCCTCGCACATGGCCTTAGGCCTAGGAATATAATCATTAGCTTAATAAGAATACGATATGCACTCCACTAATCAATAACCAAAGGGAGCAAGAATAAAACTCAAGGGACGATGCCCTACCCCATTTACTGGTCAAGTACCAAGCTGAGCAGTTAGGACTAACCAACAACTACAAAGAGCCATAAAGTTCACAAGAACGGAAGAAAAACCATAAGAAAAAAACTTACACGGAGCAAATCGTAACTACAAGGCGATACAACACAACCTAAAACATCTAATGTACTGCCTACTCTAAGGCCACTACAAATCAATCATAAAAACAATAAACAAGATCATTTACTCCACAAGAGAAGCTAGAATATTAACTAAGTATCTCAACACGCACAATAAGTCGAAGGCTCATACGAAATCAAGAAATGATAGGATAACAAGAGAAAAATTAAATAACTAGCAAATTCAATCCACAATTACATGAAATATATACTAGGAATTATCTAAGAAGCTCAATAAAGAAAGTAGATTGAAGCTTACCTTTAAAGCTAAACACGAGAACTCCAAATCCATCACATATGACCTATCCACATCTTAAATTATCAAGGACAACACAAAACTATCAAATTATCAATCAAAACGTCATTACTAACATTTTGACACTAAAGTCACAATCAACAACCAAAGGAATCAAGAAGAGAATTTCAAATTAATAAAGGGGGAGAAAATTTAAGGGATGACGCCCTACCATATCACACTATTCTGGTCCCAAACTGAACACAACTCGGATGAGACCACGACTATGTCAAGGCCCACCATGGTTACAAGAATCATGCAATAAGACAAGTGAAAACGAGCCACACATCGAACAAATCATACATATGAGGCGATAAAACACAAACTAAAGCATCTAATGTCCTTCCTAATCTATGGCCACCATGAATCAATCCTACTAAGGATAAGGAAGATCATCTACTCCACAAGTGAAGCCACATTATTAACTAAGGATCCGAAAACCCACAATAATACCAAGGCTCTTAAGGAATCAAGAAACAATGAAATAGAAAAAAAAAAGGAAAATTAAATACTCGAAAAACAACATCTAAAATTACATGGAATCTATTAGGAATATCTAAGAAGCTCAATCAAGAATGCAGACCAAAGCCTACCACAAAGCCGAACACGAGCGCTCTGAATCTATTACACACGAGTTATCCGCATTTGATATTATTCTGGACACTACCAAACTATGAAATTATCAATCATAATATCATTACCGTAGTTGTGACATTAGAATTGCAACAATTGGAATAGAACCAAATTTTAGTCAAAATGAGAATGTAGGACTCACTTCGGGAAACCCAAAATTGACTCCATCAAAAGGTCCTAAACTATGCCTCGAACATTTGTTAAAAAATTTAACACAATCTGGAGCCCGAAAACAGCCACAACAAAAACAAAAAAATTAACAAGAAAACAAAGCAAATGTAGTAGCTTCGAGCTCAAATTCACCTCAACCGAAATGTTTTTAAGCAACTTTGAATCACCAACCCAAGTAGCCAAGCTCCGAATGATCACAAAGGACTTCAGATTATTCAAAATAGAACTCAAATGAGGGAGAAGTCACCTTTTGAATATGAGGGTTGAAAGCTAAAATTTATGGATATAAAACCTGAAACTAGTATCTAAATGTCAGATATCTCAATGCTAAAAGTCTGCACCAGATATAAGTATTTTAGCTAGTTTTCTCCAACTTTGAATTCTCTGACAGGGATCCCATGCATGCAAATGAAATATGCTACCCCATTGAAATTGAGAAAGAAAGACTTGGAAGCCCCAAGAAAGGTTATTCTAGAAAAACCTCAACATTTCGAAGGTAACCGCACTAACATAATTGTCATACGAGCAGGTTTATCAAGATTGGTTACTAATATCAACCCTTTGCTTAGGCTTCAAAGTTAAAACGCCTAATGACACTAACTCAAACCAGATGTCTTAGGGGCCAGAACTAACTATGCTCCTATCCTAAAATGGCTCTGTTGGTGCTGATGAATCAGTAGAATTACATTATGAGGCCATCTTCTCCACACAATTTTCAACGCAAACATGATACAAAAAGAATCCTACCCATGCTAAAAGGAAAATTTCATTGAAAAATCTAAATTTCTACTGAAAACAATTTTATGAATTTGTGAATAAAATATATGTATAATATATATTTAATAAAATATGGATAGATGCATATTACAATGAAGCTTGTTATCTTGCATACAGTTAAAACATATGATCTAATTTAGTTAGAGACTCGTGCTGATAATGTTTAATGAAACTATCTAAAACAAGAAGAAGGAAGTACGGAGAAAAGGGAAAACTTATTAATGAAGTGAACCCCTCTATTTATGGGGGAGAATATACTTGGTCCCAAAGTTAGGGTTCCAAAATTTTCTCTAAAAGATAGACATTCACTATATTTATAATAATAATAATAAAATATCATTGTTTTAACTAATATAAATATAAGAAAAGTTAAATAGATAATCTAAAAATATAATTAAAAACACTAGCTTAATTATAAAATTAAAAATATTTTTTGTAAATTTATTCTTCTTTGTTAATAAAAACGTGACTCGATTTGTTGTCGTTTTCAAATAATTTTATAAAAAACTTACTAAAATAAGATTAAAATAACCCAAAATATTTAATCCAAATATAAAATGAAATATTTAAGCACTTAATTTTTAATTATAAGGATTCTATTATTTTTATCAATTTATATATCAAGAAGAAAATTGATTTTTTTTTAAAAATATTTTGTTAAAGAAAAAACTGCCTCTCCAACATTGATGTTGCATTACATTGATATTCTCCACAAACTTGAAAAATGAAACACAAGTAGATATTGCTATTTCTTTTGATAGAACATTATTTAATGAATGAGGAAACTCCAAAATGCAATCATCGTTATTTAATGGACCATAATAGTCACTTCTAAGACTACTTCACCATCGTTTCTTGATCCAATATCCAACCAACCAAGATACGAAAGTAGAGATTTCTTCAATGCAACATGAAGTTTCTTAAAATGTACAAAAGACAAAACAATTAGTTTTCTTCAATCTATATGTAGATTTTTTTTGTGCTAGTGTTAGAACATTCATATGAATACTCTCGAAATAATCATTGTAGTTTTCTGAATAGACAAGGAGAGAGAGAACACTTTGAATTGTTGCAACTTCTTTTTAGCTTTTTTATTACCTAAATGTATAGAGCGTAAAATGACTTTTGTTTTTATCATTAATTACATTAAATTAGTATTCTTCAAATTAATTACAACATATATGAATAATGATATAGTATCTTCATTTGCTTGGAATTGTAGATTATTGAAATTTCATTCAAGTGGATTTAAGCACTTTTAGATTCTAATTGATCTAAACATAGTATTATAAGAGAGGTACTAAAAAGACTTGTATTTTATAAAATCAAGCACATAAGAATATAATCATAAAGAGAAGAAGACAAGAGAAGTAGATAGAAGAAGAGGAATTTTCTTCTTATTCAAGTGTGTCATACAATAGTGAATGATATCTCTATTTATAATGTTGAGATATCATAGTCAAAGGTCACCTTGGAATTATACATAGTTATCATCAAGGTTCATATCACCTTGGAATCTTATCACATTGGAAACACTAATACATGAATCCAATTAATTGTTGGATTACTCTAATGGATCATCCACATAACACAATAGATTTATAACATTATAGTATTTATTATATGATTTTTATTTCTTGTGAATTGATTTTATATATATTTTTTACATTGTTGATAAGAAAAAAGAGTAATAAGTTTAACATAAATTTCTATTACAATTTTGTTTACAATACTTAAATTTTATAGGAAATAAATACAAAAAAGGTACAAAAAAATGCAAATAAACAATTAAATGGCATCAAATATAAAAGAGTTTCACCGCCTTGCAATAATTAGCAAATCTATCTATATATAATAGGAGAGAAAAAAATGACACGTGTCAACACTACAATCATTCTTAAATTTTAATATCTTTAATTAATTTAAATAATAAATTCAATTTAAATAAATTCCAATTGAAAAACAAAATAACAATTCAAAACTTTTTTTTTAAAATAAAATAAAATATTACCTTATTTTTTATTGTATTGGAGAAATTATAAGAACCGACGAAAATATGCCTACTTTATTGTGATTCACTAAATTTTCAAATCCTTTTGATAACAGATTGTTATTTTAAGTAATAGTTTGTGTTTTAATTAAATAGGAATTATAATTATTATGCATGCCTTTTATAGACGCAAATTAATTGAAATATTTGTGATATTGTTTTTCCTACATAAGAATTACTTTTTATATCATCACGTAAGGGAATCCCTAAAATATTTAATTCATAAAAGCATTTTTTATTAATTAATATTTAAATTTGAATTTGCGAATTGTCCAATACATACCCCATTTTTATACAATCTCTAAATTTATTCAATTATTTATTTTTTAAAAAAAATTGGTTTTTTTTCTAAAAATAAAAATAAACTTCAACTACAAATAATTATCCCTAAAATTTCTCAACCAGTTGCTTAGCTTTCTATTCCCAAAAAACTCAACGGTATACTCAGTATATTTAACAATATAACTAAATATTTTCATTAGTATTTTTCAATGAAAAATTACATCTCAATAAAAGAGAGTCAAAACAATAATAATCCTTACCCGTCATGAGAAGGAAAGTTTTTGCATTCTTCTGTTCTTTTTTTTTACTGTTTTGATACATGTAATTTGCTTTGAAAGATATAGAACTTGAAGATGATCCGTTGGTTTTCTCAATAAAATTATAAAAGATGATTGATTGTTGAAGTTGGGATCAAGCAATTTTGTGATGAAATATATAGTTGATGAAGAAGAACCACTTTCAAAACTATAACTATGTCAAGCATATAATATATTTTTCATTTTGTTCATCTTATGTTTTGTTTGACAATCAAAACCGCTTTGGATGTATATACATATAATATGTTCTTTCTAATCTATGTTAGAAAAAATCAGAATTACTCATTCTAATAAATTTTACAGAAACACGAAGTAACCAAAATTTATTGAATCAGTAAGAAAGAAAAACAGAAATTTAATTTACAAAAATTAATGTTTGTAAAACACGTACTAGAATAAAAATTTTAACAGGAAAAAGATCAAGTCTACTAAACTCACAGTGTCACCTTAAGGAAATTACTCCCCTCTAGTAGGTGAGGTTTGATTTGGAATATGACCTCTCAGGTTAAAATGATCTCAATCACAAGAATATAAATACCAAAAGTTGTGGTATCAGCGAACCACTCAACATTAGTAAAATATACTAAGTAATTGTTGTGCAGAAGAATAAGAAGAAGAGACCAAAAAAGTTCGTAAAGAAAAATTCTGAAATGTGAATGATGTTTATAGGCAAGAGAAACAGGTTCCGAAAGGTTACAACCCTTTCAGAATCCACACGACCATTAATGAAAGTTTGCAACCTTCCAAATGGTACTGATTGTTCCTGAAAGTTGCAACCTTTCAGAACAGTCATTTCCAAAACGACGGGAAATTTAAATAAAACGAGAAAGTTTTTTTAAATAAAATGCGTCGCGCGCGGATCTGAGTCTGGTCAGGTTAATCAACTAAAAAGTTGAAATATTTTAGTTAATTTCAATTAAATAACTGAAAACATTTTTGTTATCAACTAATTAATTGATAACATTTATTTTAATTAATTAAATAAAAAAATAATAAAATAAATAATTAAAATTAACTTTGTCCAACAAATAGTTTCCCGATCGATCATTTTCTGAAGTCGAAGCCGAGACGAGGAAGCGACGACGACGATGGCGCGAGGGGGATACCTCTTTCCTATCCTTTTAACAATTAATAGGAGTGTTTCTATATTTAAAATATCCTATTTTCTTTTCTACCATCGATGAGAGACAATGCTTTTTCATTAAAGCATAGGAGAACTTTTCAAGTTCCTCTCTTTCCTCCTATTTCCTATCAATTCTTGCTACATAACCGTCAATCTCCCACATTGATGGGGAATGGTTACAACATAGAAATGCGCAGACAAGTGTGTACTTTAAAAGTAAGGATTAATTGCATCTGGATAAGTAGGTTTCCCCTTGGACTTTCCGTAGTAAACATATGTCGGATATACTCGGTCAATCGGTAGAAGCGATATCGTTAAACCGTCAAACTTTAGTGTATACCTAGACAACCATATGTCACACAATTAACCCATTACTGTTTATGGTTCTTACGGTTGTGTTTGTTTCAGCCATGAACACCTCCTGGTTTCATGAGTGTGCAGAGAATAGGCTTTTGACATAAAATTCTCTTTGAAGAGGCTTCCATTTCACACTCACATAGGTGATTTCTAACCGTATCATCTTGTCGATACACTATTTGGTCAAATCTGCCAAACATAGCAAATCATTAAAAACTATATGCTTTATTACCTCATTAACAAGCCTTAAAGTCTTAAACTTTTTCCTAAACATTGTCTTCATCATGAGAATGGATTGAGTTAATTAACAATGTCGAATCGTCAGCCACAACTTTGTTTTTCTCCTTGAATCTAGCTCTTGGGATCTCCAATCTGCTAAATAGAGTTATCGTCATGCTGACTTGTCCTAATACTTAAACTCATTCCCTTAGATGATCTTTCAACTGCCTCTCTCACTAGGCCATTCGTTAGTGGATCTGACACATTATCGCTTGACTTTACATATACAATTGTGATAATTCCACTAGAGAGCAGTTGTCTTACGGTATTATTTCTCCGTCGTATATTGACGAGGCTTTCCGTTGTACATGATGCTCTCTGCCCTACCTATTGCTGCTTGACTATCGCAATGTATGCAAATAGGTCCAACAGGTTTGGGCCAGAATAGAATATCCTCTAAGAAATTCCAGAGTCATTCAGCTTCTTCACCAACGTTATCCAAAGCAATGAATTCAGACTCCATTGTGGAGCGAGCAATACATGTCTGTTTGAACGATTTCCAAGAGATTGCTCCTCTACCAAGTATGAACACATAACCACTTGTGGATTTTACTTTATTTGACACGGCGATCCAATTTGCATCACTATATCCTTCAATCACAGCATGATATTTATTATAATGCAAAGCATAGTGTTGTGTGTATTTCAAATATCCCAACATACTTTTTATTTCCATCCAATGAGTTTGATTCGAATTACTAGTGAACCGACTCAGTTTGCTAATAGCGCATGCTATATCTGGTCATGTACAATTCATAATATACATCAAACTTCCCAATACTCTGGCATATTCCGATTGAGAGTCACTTTGACCTTCATTCTTTTGAAATGTACAACTTAAATCAATTGGAGTTTTGAAAATATTGAAATTCAAGTACTTGAACTTATCCAATACTCTTTCAATATAATGAGATTGAGATAAGGCTACTCCGTGAGGAGTTTTGATAATCCTGACCCCTAAGATCAAATCAGCAACTCCTAAGTCATTCATATCAAACTTGTTGGACAACATGCACTTAGTAGCATTTATATCGTCAATGTGTTTACTCATTATAAACATGTCATCAACATACAAATAAACAATGACTTCATGTTTCATAACGTTTTTAATGTAAACACATTTATTATATTCGTTAATCTTGAATCTATTTGTCAATATTATTTGGTCAAATTTAGCATGCCATTGTTTGGTTGCTTTCTTGAGTCCATAAAGTGACTTCACAAGTCTTGACACTTTCTTTTCTTTACCAGGAACTATAAACCCTTCAGGTTGTTCCATGTAAATTTCTTCCTCCAACTCTCCATTTAAGAAGGTTGTCTTTACATCCATTTGGTGGATTTTAAGATCATGCACTACTGCAAATGCTATTAACATTCCAATTGATGTTATCCTTGTTACTGGAGAGTATGTGTCAAAGTAGTCCAGACCTTCCTTTTGTTTGTACCCTTTGACTACCAGTGTAGCCATATATATGTCAATAGTCCCATCAGGTTTCATTTTCCTTTTAAAGATCCACTTTGGTCCTAAAAATTTATTTCCTGGACGAGATTAGTCAATTTCCAAGTATGATTGCTTAAAATTGATTCGATCTTACCATTGACTGCTTCTTTCCAATAAGTTGACTCAGACGAAGACATAGCTGCTTTAAATGTTTGAGGCTCATTTTCAAGTAATAGTGCCACAAAATCTGGTCCGAAAGAAGCAGGCTTCCATTGGCGAGTGCTACGCCTAAGATCCTCACTAGTTAGTGTATTTTTTGTTCATTTTTCTCGTGGTATTTTAGGCCTTTCAATTGTCGACTCACATTCAGTTTTATAGAGATAAATGTTTTTAAAAAACTCTGCGTTATTTGACTCAATTATCGTATTAACATGAATCTTAGGATTATCAGATTCGTGAATGAAAAACCGGCAGGCCTTACTGTTCACATCATATCCAATAGATACACAGCCTACTGTTTTGGATCCAATATTAACCGTCTTCGGTAAAGGAAACTCTACCTTGGCTAAACACCCCCATACTTTTAAATATTTCAAGTTAGATTTCCTACCTCTCCACAACTCATATGGAATTGACTGTGTTTTTCAATGAGGTACCTTATTGAGTATTAGTCGAAAGGATGGCTTCCCCCCAAAGGTTTCATGATGAACTGATGAACCGTGGTTTCATGGTACTTTCAATGCTTTCTCCTTAATTTCAGAGTGTGTCTAAGGCCTTTTTGTTGTAGGTTTAATGTATTTTTATACGTGTTTGCAGGAAAATTGTCCAGAACAGAAATGTTGAAGACTGTACTAAAATCAATGCAGAAGTGATGACCTACGGAGCCACTGACGGTCCGTCGACACAATGACGGTCTGTAGGTGATGATCGTCGACTGGGGGTTCAAGCTGCTGAAATCAAATCGGGGATTTCTGAAGAAGTGTGGGATACGAAAGGATCGACGGTCCGTTGATTGATCAACGGGTGTGCTGGCAAATCGTTGGTAATATAAAGTAGTCCAGTACCCAACTTGAGGAAACCACTAAGTATGGAGAATGGAGGCCATCGACGGACCGTGTTGCTTGTCCGTCGATGGTAACAGAAAGTGTTGAAAAGTGGAGGCTGAAAAATATTTGAACTATGGACCGACGAAAGCTGTCGACGGTCCGTCATTCCATCAACAGATCGTCAGTTGGGTCGTCAACTGAAGACGCGTTTTGGACAGATTTTTCCTTTCGGAAAAGGGCCTAAAATACCCTTGAAGTATTGAAAATGGTACAAAATTACCCTTCATCCACCTATTGGCTCCAAAATGCCCTTTTCATCCACCTATTGGCTCCAAAATATCCTTGTCATCCACCTTTGGATTCAAAATTGACCACTTTTTTTAATTGTTTTAAAATTAAACTCTTTAAATATTTTTTAAAATACTTGACGTTCAACTATTGGTTATGATTTAATTTATAAATATAATTTATAAATCAACCCACTACCCACTAATTACTAACTAAATTTCACCCAATTAATAATTCAATTATAATATCAAAATCATCATAAACACTACTAAAACATGATGAAATTATCGATTCCTGGAAATAACATTCAAAATTATTCGAGTCCGAATCGAAGCCCCAATTAAATTTAGGTTGAGCCGCTTATTTAGGAGGACACTTTCTTTCAAGATTGAATGAGAAATTTATGATAAAGGTAAAGAGGTAATACATCCCGAATTAATTCATGCATTTTTTAAAATATAATTTTATAAATATTTATTATTTATTTTAAAACCTTTAATATATTATTTTTAACAAGAGTTACCTATGAAGTAACATCACATAATTGAGATGTAAGAATAATTAAGATAAACATAGTCAGACTTTTAAGTTTATCGGTAATTTTATTTAGACACTTGAATGTATGATAATTTACTTCTATAGATATTTTTCGCCTCAAACTTTTAAAAACACTCAATTGGTAGTAGCTAATCTGTTGTTGCATTAATAATGTAACGGATTTATTAATTTAGAGGGGTTTAATTAGTAATGGGTGGTAGTGGATTGGTTTATAAATTATATTAATAAGTTAAATTATAACAAATAGTTGAGCGTCACGTATTTAAAAAAATATTTTAAATAGTTTAAATATAAAATCGTTAAATAAGTGATCAATTTTGAACCAAAAGGTGGATGACAAGGGTATTTTGGACCCAATAGGTGGGTGGGAAGGGTATTTTGGAGCCAATAGGTTGATGGAGGGTAATTTTGTACCATTTCCAATACTTTAAGGGTATTTAAGGCCCTTTTCCGTTTTCCTTTTTTCGAACTCCTTTTTATTTTAGGACTTTATTATTATAAATAGGACTAAAAACCTCATTTTTGAGGTTAGAATCTTTACTATTTTTGAAATTTGTGTTATTGGAAATTAAACTTTGATTTTTGGGAAATACTCTAATTTTTCTGAGTCGTTTCTTTCAATATTTTAGTGAATTCAAGTGATATTTCTGGGTTTTCTTCAAACTTCTTAAAGTAAGCACATGATTTCTTGTTTAAAAATTATTAATTGTGTAATTCTTAGCATGGGTAACTAAATCCACAACTAGAGTTGTGGGAACCATGGGTAATTAATAAGGTAAAACTAGCTAAATAACAATTTTAGAATACGTTCTTGCATGTATTGATAATTCTTTTGTTTAGAAGTCTTTTTAACGAGTGCACACATTAGAACTTGCCCTATTTCTACTTGTCGGACCAAGGAGGTAGTTGATAGAAAAAGAATTATTAACATAGATTTAGTATACACTATCTAATAGGCTAGTTTCAACTGGTGCAAAGTAGTAACTTAGCCATACATTGAATATGATGCTTAATATGAGGTAAATGTAAGATTTAGTAAAGAACACACATGTAGGCGGACCATGGTACAGAGTGAAATTCTCTAGTTGCCGGACCAAAGAATTAGGGATACATAACTTTCCACTTTGCAAGCTAGATACTAGTAAAGGATTGTTATTGCTAGGATTACCGCATTATGAACCTATGGGGAACACTTACACCCTAGTTTCTATCATCACGTGATAAACAACAAAGTTATAAACTTGCTGTAAGTCTTAGTTAGAAATAATTAAATATTTTTGTTACACAAAACCCCTCTTTTTGTCAATTGTTTTTTGGAAGGACTTGACTAAATAGACGTAATCGTAGATTGAAGTTAAGTCTAAATTATTTTCCTCGTGAGATCGACCCCAACCTAACAATTGGGTTCTTTACTTGATACAACAACTTATGCTTCTATAGGGAAGTATAATTTGAGCGTATCAAATTTTGGCGCCGCTGCCGGGGAAAATGGCTTTTAGATTTACTTCAAGCACATTACTGAATTTTAGTCAACAAATTCCTAATTTTACTTTTTCTTCTTGTTTTTGTCTCTCGCCGGTCTAACATTAGTGTATGCCAAGTACACGGAGTCGAGGAGAACCCATACTTTCACTTGATCCAGAACTAAATCCTACACTTCGTAGAATGAACATTCAAAATAATCCTGCTTATATCGATGATGAGATCAACCCTCAATTTCCCCTACTGGTTGATGCTTATAATCAAGTGATTGTTGATAACCCTGGTGAAGGTAATCCAGGAGGTCACTTCCTGGACCACGCCCTCAAGAGTACTATAGGGGAAATGTTAACATCACTGACTGTGATGGGACACTTGTCCTACCTCCTCTACCACATGGTCATACTTTCGTCATAACTAGTAGCTTGATGCAGATGCTCACTGCTAGAGGTCTGTTTTCGAGGCTACCATATGAGGATCCACATGCTTACATCGCCAAACTGAGGTCAGTGTGTAAGAGTTGTGTAGGGAGGCCTGACTTGGACATGGACTTCAGTGGGTTAAGAGTGTTCTCTCTCTCACTGACGGGAGAGGCTGCTATATGGTTTACTGAGCTTCCCTATAATTAGATCTATACATGGAACCAATTGAGGGATGTGTTCTTAGAACTTTACTATCCAATTTCAAAGTAGCTCAACCACAATGATAGGGTGAACAACTTTGTGGCATTACTAGGGGAGTCAGTAAGCAGTTCTTGGGATAGGTTCACCTCATTATTGAGAAGTGTCCCAAACCACCGCATCGATGATAACTCACTGAAAGAGTAATTCTATCGGGGGTAAGATGATAATAATAAAGTGGTGCTTGATACAATTGCAGGTGGTTCTTATGGGGAGTGTACTTATGGAGAGATCGCTGAGAAGTTAGAGAAAATCTCCCCAAATAATAAATCTTGGAGAACTAGGAAGTCGGATACAGAGAGAACACTTTGGTGAAGAGATGGCTCAAATGAGAACTGAGCTTGGGTTGGTATTAAAACATGTCATTGGGGGTGCGTAAAAAGTAAATGCGGTGAACTATTTGGATAAACCACCACTGTCGGTTGATGACTACAACTATGAAGAAGACTATTATGTAGTAAATGAGCAAACGGGGGGGGGGGGGGGG
>NC_028642.1:18174191-18190966 GCF_001406875.1 Solanum pennellii | reverse complement strand
GGGGGGGGGGGGGGGGGGAGGAGGGTTCCAACCAAACACACAAGGCTCCAATTAGGAGAATTGGCTCCAAGGTCAAGGAAATCAAGGTCGGAACTATGGTAATTATAATCGAGAGGTCACTATGTTCGAGATAGAAACTACAACCGCGACAACAACTTCAATCGGGGGTAAATATAGTAAAAGAAACGATCGGAGTGGGCCCTCTGTTCCAAATCAAAATCGAGAAGTTGCTCCTAGAGATGGTTGAGGTAGTATGGCGCGAGTTGAGTATATGTTGCAGAAGATGATGAGAAGGTTTGATGCTAGTGATGAGCACGCCAAAGAGTTGAGAGGTGACTTAGCGAATATTGAGCAAAAGGTGGATGCACATGCAATATCAATCGAGCACCTTGAGTTGCAAATGGCTCAACTGTCTTCTACTGTGAACCCACGTCAACCGAGTACTCTTCCTAGCAACACTGTTCAAAATCCAAAAAATGATGGACATTGTATGGCAGTCACTACTCGAGGTGGTAAGCAAACCATAGATCCACCTATGTCATCTGGCGTAGAAGATAAGATGAGAAGAGAATATGAGGTAGTAGAAGCTAGTGGGGAGTTAGTAGATGAAGCAGTAAAAGAAGCCGAGAGACCCCAAAAAGTGACTCCCGTTCCTAGACCACCACCTCCATTTCTTCAAAGATTGGTGAAAAAGACCGAAGATGGCAAATATCAGCTTTTTATTACTATGTTGGAACAGATTTCCATCAATTTCCCTTTGATAGAAGCTCCCGAACAAATGGTCGGTTCCGCCAAATTGATGAAAGATATGGTCACTAAGAAGAGATCGGTTAGCTTTGAGGATGATGATCGGATGCAACATTGTCATGCTATTGCTACAATATCTCTTGTGCAAAAGTTAGAATGTCCGGGCGCTCATGTACAATTGGGTTGTTGCACTTTGCGAAAACATTATGCAATCTTGGGTTTGGGTGACCCAAAGCCCATTGTGATGCGATTACTGATGGCCGATCGAACGGTAAAGAGGCCTATTGGGATACTCCACGATGTGTTAGTGAAGGTGTAGTCACTCATATTTCCAGCCAATTTTGTGATTCTTGATTATGAGGTGCCTATTATTCTTGGGAGGTCGTTCCTTGCTACAGGTCGAGCCTTGGTTGACATGGAGAAAGGGCAAACGAAGTTTCGATTGAACAATGAAGAAGTGACTTTCAACATATGTTGCTCCATGAGCCATACTGGTGAGCTTCAATCGGAATCTGTGATGTCTTACAGGGTTGAGAGTTCATCTGAGGTACAAATAAAAGAGCGCCTTGGTGTTGAGGCACTAGCGGCAGTAATTATGAATTTTGAGAGTGAAGGTATTGAAGAATATGGGTCATTGGTTGCGGCACTTGATCGAGGTGATGTTCGGTTCAAACCAAAGAAGTTGGAGTTAGATATGAACCATTGCGAGTCTCCACCCGCGAAACCATCCATAGAGGTGGCTCCAAAATTTGAGCTTAAGGCTCTACCACCCCATCTGAAGTATGTGTTTTTGGGAAATGATGACACTTTGCTGGTAATCATTGCATCGAATTTGAATATGGAGCAAGTGGAGTGTCTAGTAGACGTGTTGAAGTGGTTCAAACGAGCCATTGGTTGGACTATTGCGGATATTATTTCCACCCGGTGTTTGTTCACACAAAATCCAACGCATGCCCGATCATAAGCCAAATATTGAGCACCAGAGATGTTTAAATCCACATATGCAAGAGGTAGTGAAGAAGGAAATTATTAAGTGGTTAGATGTCGGAGTCATATATCCAATCGTTGATAATAGTTTGGTATGCCCTGTTCAGTGTGTGCCAAATAAAGGGGGAATGAGTGTGGTCACTGATGAGAAAAATGAATTTGTTCCAATGAGGCCAGTAAACAGATGGAGAGTGTGTATGGATTACCGGTAATTGAATGCACGGACTGAGAAGGACCATTTTCCTATGACCTTCATGGATCAGATGTTGCATAGACTTGCAGGAAAGGGGTGGTATTGTTTTCTTGATGGTTATTCAGGGTACAAACAAATCTCTATTGGACCGGAAGATCAAGAGAAAACCACCTTTACTTGTCTTTATGGAACTTTCGTGTTTAAGAGGATGCCCTTCGGGTTGTGTAATTCACCGGCTACTTTTTAGAAATTTATGATGTCCATATTCTTCGATATGGTGGAGGACACCATGAGGTATTTATAGATGATTGGTGACTCATTTGATCATTGTTTGAGTCACTTGTACGAAGTTCTCAAAAGATGCGAAGATTGCAACCTTATGCTAAGCTGGGAAAAATGTCACTTTATGGTGAAAGAGGGTATTGTATTGGGCCATCACATCTCAGAGAAGGGAATAGAGGTTGATCGAGCTAAAGTCAAGGTGATAGAGAGACTTTCTCCACCCGTCTCTGTAAAAGGTGTGAGGAGTTTCCTTGGGCATGCGGGTTTCTACCAGAGGTTCATCAAGGATTTTTCAGAAATTGCACATCCTCTACGCAAGTTACTTGAGAAAGAGTGTAAATTTTAATTTGATAAGCATTTCGAGAGTTGAAGGAGAAGTTGGTGTCTGCGCCCATTATTATTTCTCCGGATTAGGGCAAACCATTAGAGGTTATGTGTGATGCTAGTGGGATTGCTCTTGGTGTAGTATTGGGACAAATAAAGGATAAAATCCTTCATCCCATTCATTATGCCATTAAGGCTGTTAATAAAGCTCAAAAGAATTATATTATGACTGAACAAGAGCTCCTTGCGGTGGTTTTTGCGTTTGAGAAATTTTGCTCCTCTTGGCTTGTCACGAGAGTCATAGTGCATACTGATTATTCTGCTTTGAGATATTTGATGGCAAAGAAGGATGCAAAATCGAGGTTGATTAGATGGGTATTACTGTTGCAAGAGTTCGACTTTGAAGTGATATACATAAAAAGGACATAAAATCAACTTGCCGATCATTTGTACAAATTAAAGGATGAAGCTATGTAAGAATTAGGTGAAAAGGCTGAAATTGATGATACTTTCCCTGATGAGCATGTATTGGCCGCCTCTCAAGACTTGATTCCATGGTTCGCTGGTTTTGCGAATTACTTGGCTAGTGATATTGTCCCATCGGACTTGTCCTTTCATCAAAGGAAAAAGTTCATGCATGATGTGAAAAAGTTCTTTTAGGATGAGCCATATTTATATAGGAGTTGTGCTGATGGTCTTATTCGCTGGTGTGTGCCGAAAGTTGAGATGTTGAGTGTTTTGGAGGCATGTCACTCCTCGCCTGTGGGTGGGAATCATAGTAGTATCCGAACTGCCCATAAAAATCTTGCAATGTTGCTACTATTGGCCAACCATCCACCAAGATGCTCATAAGTTCGCCAAGGCATGTGATAGGTGTCAAAGAGATGGAGGTATTTCTAGAAGGCAAGAGCTCTCTTTAAGTCTCATTCTTGTAATTAAGTTATTTGATGTGTGGGGCATTGACTTTGTGGGACCTTTTGTGAGTTCTCATGGGATGAAGTACATTCTTGTGGCGGTTGATTATGTATCCAAATGGGTGGAAGCCATAGCACTTGAAAATAATGAAGGAAAGAGTGCCACCGCATTCTTGAAAAAGAACGTATTTTCCAGATTTGGCACCCTTAGGGCTACTATTAGTGATGGGGAATCCCACTTTTGCAACAAGTTGTTCAAAGGGTTATTTGAAAAATGTGGGGTTCGCCATAATGTGGCCACTCTAACATCCTCAGACTAGTGGGCAAGTTGAGCTGTCAAACAGAGAATCGAACAGATTCTGCCAAAAATGGTGAACGCAAGTAGAACGGATTGGTCAAGGAGGCTTGATGATGCTCTTTGGGCCTACCGGACAGCATATAAGACTCTCATAGGTATGTCTCCATACCAACTTGTATATATGAAGGCTTTTCACTTGCCGGTTGAGTTAGAGCATAAGGTCATGTGGGCAATGAAGAAACTGATGATGGATTAGAATGAAGCAGCGGAGCAAAGGTTGAATGGGTTAAATGATCTTGATGAGTTTTCGCTTGAAGCCATATTAAAGTTCAGCCCTCTACAGAGAAAATATGAAGAAGTATCATGACCAAAAGATTGAGAAGCGCGACTTTGTGGTTGGGGATATGGTACATTTATTCAACTCTAGGTTGTGCTTGTTTCCGGGCAAACTCAAGTCCAAATGGACTGGTCCATTCTTGATCACTCAAGTCTTTCCTCATGGTGCAGTTGAGTTGGAGAACAAGGAGGGTGTAAGGTTCAAGGTGAACGGACAAAGAACCAAAATCTACCTAGGGCATGCAAAAAAGTGCGAATAAAGTGGTTGATGCATACAATCTTGATGAAGTCTGAGTAATCAGGAATCTTGCATCGTGATGCGACGTTAAATTACCAGAAATCTACAGAAATTGGTCTTGTGCATTGATCTACGGACCATCTGACGATCGTCGATGGCATCCGTGGATCCCAGGTATGATTTTTAATTTTTCCTAAGTTTGGGCACAGTCAACGGAACAGTTGACGGACCGTCGATGGACTTACGATTTGTCGATGGGGAATCGTTAGTTCCCCAAACCCAATAACTTGACCCGACCCGACCAGCTATATATTGATTTTTAAAACTTTTCAGTGACCTCCCACCCTTTCAAATCCCTTTCCCAACCATTTGCCTCCCCATTTTCCTTCAACTCCCCCACTTACTCACACATCTATTCCCAATTAATCATTTCCTGATTACTCATTTTCCCCAAAATTCCCCTCAATCCCAAAACTTCTCTCTCCCCACTTCCCATCTTCTTCTGTACTCCTTCCGGTCGGTGTTCAAAGACGGGCTCGGTGCTATTTCGTGCACAAAGTCGTCTCCTTATTCACTCCATTACAGTACACAGATATGTTCATCTCATCTACTACTGAGAACCTGTTCTTTGTTTGAACACCTGAATGTTAGCATACATAATTGATGAAATTTGCATGTGGGTCTTGACTTTGGGACGAAATTGCATGATTAAACTATTGAACTTGGGTCCCTAGTCCCTTAGTATGATGGAAAGTGAATGGATTGGGTGTGTTAATGTCTAAATGAATGGTGTTCTAAGTTTTGTAGTTTTTCTGACTTAGGGCTTTTTAGTACTTTAGATTCTAGGATTGAAATTGCACTAATCGATGCCCTAGGAATGATGAAATGGTGGGTTAATTAATATATGAACCTAATGTGTCTTAATATGCTTGACATTATCAATTGGGGGTGCCAAATATGGCTTACCAAAATCTATCTCTGACCGACAGTACGAGACCCCGTCTACGGACCAACGGTAAATCGACGGACCGTCGATGGGGTCCATCGATAGCTACCCCCAATTTTAATTAACTCTGGAACAACGGACTACGCCTAATGTCCATCAATTGATCGATGGACCGTCCTGCACCTCCATCGACTCTAACAGAACCCTGTTTGTTGTGGGTCTAAAAATTTTGTCTAAGTTCCTACTAATGGAAGTGATCTACGGTCCGTCATTTCATCGATGGACCGTCCTGCACATCTGTTGTCTTTAACAGAAACTTTGCATGTCAAGCATTCCAATTTTTTTCTAAGTGTCCAACAACAGACTCGGTCTGATGGTCCATCGTCTTTAACAGAACCTTTGTTTCTGAAGCCTTCAAAATATTTTCTAAGTGTTCACCGGCGAACCCCATTGATGGACCATCATTCCATCGACGGCCCATCTACAGTGCCCGTGATTCAGTTCTGCAGCTCTGAACTTGACTTTGTTTTGTGTTTCAAATTAAGTCTTGCTTTTGTTGGGTGTGTAAGATGTTTACAATGAAATTAATAACTCTCTTTTGCAGGTACCAATGGCTCCCAAGGAAGACCTAGTCTACTCTAGAGGACGTTTAAAGTTTGTTGCCTCTTTATGTCAGCTGATAATTGGCTCGGACGATGATCGTGATCCATAATATGTGCCACCAGGAACCCGGACACCAACACGTGCTGCTAGGACCACTGGGGGAACGCCCACGAAGGTGGCATCCGACGTAGTCACTGCCTCCAAGTCTGATGAGGAGCGCACACTGACCGTCACACCGTCTGGGTTTGCTGCGGGTCCTGAGGGAGCGTCTGGCTTTAAGGAGGCTTTCATGCATGAGGGAGCGTCTTGCTCTAAGGAGGCTTCCGGGTCTGAGCAAGCTTCATCTTCACATGGTCCCACTGTTCCTGCTGCACCGGTCCATTCTGCCTCGTCTAATGAGGCTGACAGTGCAGATTCTACTCCAGCACCCCTGACCAACGTCCCTGCACCGGTTGCTGATCAGCCCAACCGGTGGTGTGTAGCAGGACAATACTAGTTGTTTAGGGACGCCAAGATGCTCAAAGATAAATAGGTCATGACTCGGACTATGACAGTTGAGCGGCGAGTTCTTACAGGGAGTCTTCACTCTGATCCTGATGCACAGGATCTTTTCACCCGCCATAAGCTAGAGTGGATGGCTAGGAACGTTGGACGCTGCAGCGAGGAGGTGGTGCAAGAGTTCTATGCTTCTTATGTAGCGACTCTCCAGTTTTCTATAGACAGGCGGTCTAATCCTGCCAAACGGGCACCACTTGATCATGTTCAAGTCCGTGGCCGCAGGGTGGACATCTCCTTACCCGCTATTCGTAGTTTCTTATATGGCGCTGATACAGATGCTACCAGGGATCCCCTTACCCCCGAGTTTGACTATAGGTGGAAGATGATAGAGGAGGGTCATTTCCAGCGTGATATGGGGTGAGAGAGACCACCAAGAGGTGGATAACCCAGCACATTTACCTGGATGGTGAGGGTGCAGATTGGGTGCTAGAGACCAGACGTGTGATAAAGAAGGCCAACCTCACATTCGTGGCCAAATTCATCTAGCTATTGGTTCGTCATTTCCTATCCCCTACTTCTTCTGAAAACATTCTCACATGGGATAGAGCAGTATTGCTAGCTGCCATGGTTGCAGGGTTTGAGGTGGATGTTTCGAGACTGTTGCTTGCAGTCATTCATGAGAGGTCCTTTAAGGCCACCACCACGTACCCTTTTTCCTGCTTGATTTTCTAGTTGTGCAGGTCTGCTGTAGTGCCCATATAGCATATTGATGTTCTTAGGACTCCTACTGGGACAGTTGGCATAGGTCTGATCCGCGATGAGGCAGATGAGGCGTCACCCAACAGAGGGCCCAGAATGGAGGTGCAGCCGCTAGGTAAAAACTTGGCGGACACGATAGAGCAAACCCAAGGGGCTAATTAGGCTACATCAGAGCCTACAATCACCACCTCGATAGAGTCTATCCTGGGTCCTAGCATAGCTCCGAGTTCCTTTCGCTCTACTCCATATGCAGCACTGGTCCCGATTGCTAGGGTCTAGAAGTTAGAAGCCTAGATGGCCACACTGCTGCATCATATCCAGCCTTGGATGCAGAAGTCCATTGCTGAGGCGAAGGAACAAACCGAGAAGAGGATTGCCTAGCAGATTGAGAGGTAGATTCTGGAAGTCCACCAGCGCCTAGACGACTTCGAGTTCAGAGTTCTCGCCTGGCCAACCCCTACTATTGACTTGACGACTCTCCAGGCTGCTGTGGCGAGTCTGAGGGATGATGTGTGCCATTCTGGATGCACGGGTACCTGAGCCTGAGGCCACACCTATAGATCCTGATGAGGATACGATGCTTGCTGCACTGTTCCAGACCACCGCTGCACCATCACCTCCGCCACGTGAGCATGCCAAGAGGCACCGGACCAGAGAGGGTGATGAGGCTTGTGCTAGGAAGATAGAGCGTAGTGAGTTGGAGGCTGCGAGGAGAGCCTCATGGATGCATGAGGAGGCCCGGCAGATGAGGGCTCATGAATTGGCTGTTGGGGAGTCTATCTCCAGGATTGTTGATGTTCAGAGGAGCACTACTGAGGGTGTTGACATTGCTGAAGACACTACTGATGGTTTCCCTACTACTGAGGGAGTGGGTTCCGGGAAACTGGACTCGCCAGCTTGTTGATTCTTGGCGCTATGTGCCTCAGGTTTTTTTCACCTGCTACCCTGTTTTATATTTCTTATACATTGGGGACGATTGCATGCTTTCTTGTTGGGGGTGGGGTAAATGGAAAGTGAGTGCTAGGGTGAAGTCTGAGTAGCCCAACGCATGATCCTCTCTTGGGGGTTTTCTTACCTTTGTTCTTTTTCACCAAGAGACTAATTATTTTACTATTGAACCGGCATGTTAGTACCTTGTACAAAGTATGAATGTGAAATCTTAAGCATGATGGCTAAATACAATGACATCCCATTCTTAAATAAATGCTTGCATGATTAGGCATTGTGAATGTTGAATGTGTTGGCTCTAAGCATGACATAGAGATACATCATTTCATGACCCTCAATCTAACACTAAAACTAGGTGTCCAATAATCTGGTAGGGTAATGAGGTGTTAAGAGAGTGTGAGGAAAGTTGAATAGTCCACTATTGGAATCTAGCTAGAACTTGCCCGGTTAGTCCTGCAAAAATAATCTTTGTTAGACAATTAGGAAAGGATCATAGGCCCTTGTTCAAATTAGCCAATATTTTAGCCTAAATGAAAGGAAACCAAATGAAATTAATCCTTTTTTATCCAAATGATTTGAGCTTACAATGGACCTTTCTTTTGTACCCCAACTCATCTTTTCTGGGTAGAATATATTGGCCCTAGTCCCTCCTAGGACATGTGCACCTCAACTTATGCCAAAAGTATAAGTTGAGGGTGGATAATGCAAAAACCAATCTCATCATGGCCATGACCCAACTTTGGGTATTGTGTACCTTGACTCATGGCAAAGCCATGAGTTGAGGGTGGCTATTTGAGGAATGTTCCGAAAAGTGGGGTTGAAAGAATTAATGAAAAAATGAAAGAAGAAAATAGAAGTGGCTCAATCAAAGTTTAAATCAAGTGAAAAAATTGAAAGTTTGAAAATAAAAATAAAAGAAGAGTCTTTTTCACGAAAGGAGAAAAAAAAAGGCAAAGAATATAAGAAAATGAAGAGTAGGGCATACTAAACGATGAAACGGTAGGATGCTTAGCAGTTATGTCAAGGACGGTAACAAGTCACTAAAATGCATCCAAATGTATCTTACCTGACCCTGAGCCTACATTACAAGCCAAGAAAGTCCTATCATGATCTTAAGAGTCTAACATGGTGAACTCAAAGAAGTGAAAATACGAGCAAGCCTATGGCGACAAGTATCAATTAGGTGTGAAGCTTTTCTGAGAGCGAGTGTTGATAAAAAATCCTTATACTCAAATTGAAATCACTGTCTGAAAAAGGAGGATGTTGTTTTTATAGTGCGGACACAAGTTGCAATATTGGAAAGTTGGTACCTTGGTGAGAGATAAAAAAAGAGAGGTGTCGGTGCGTGGTGAGTCTATGTCATGGTCTGAACCACATGAATGAGCCTAAGAGTTATATCATGCATAAAAACAATGAAAATAATTGGGATTGATATCTAAATGATTGCGAAAGCTTAAATGAACATACATTTGTACAAACGTGTTGTGGTGAGTCATAGTGCGGCGCTTGAGGACAAACAACGAATTTAAGTTACGGTGTTGAGTACCGTGGTTTCACGGTACTTTCTCCTAAATTTTAGTGTGTGTATAAGGCCTTTTTTAGTAGTTTTAATGTATTTTTATCTATGTTTGCAGGAAAACCGTCAAGAACGAAATATTGAAGAATATGCTAAAAAAAACAATGCAGAAGTGGTGACCTATGAAGCCACCGATGGTCCGTCAATCCTGTGACGGTCCGTAGGTGATGATCGTCGACTGGGGGTTCAAGCAGCTTAAATCAAATCGGCAAATCTGACCAAGTATGGGGCTACGAAAGGATCGACGGTCCGTCGACTGATCGACGGACTGTGCTGGCAAATCATTAGTTGTTACAGAAAGTAGTCTCAGTTCTCGAGGTGAAGAAACTACTAAGTATGGAGGAACGAAGGTCATCAACGGACCGTAACGTCTACTGGCGGACCTTGTTGCTGGTCCGTCGATGGTAACAGAAAGTGTTGAAAAGTAGAGGCTGCAAAAAATTTAAAGTATGGACCAACGGAAGCTGTTGACGGTTCGTCGTTCCATCGACAGACCGTCAATTGGGTCATCAACTAAATACACATTTTGGACATATTTTTCCTTATTTAGAACTCCTTTTTATTTTAGGACTTTATCATTAAAAATTGGACTAAAAACCTCGTTTTTGAGGTTAACCTCTTCACTATTTTTGAGATTTGTGTTATCTGAAATTAAACTTTGGTTTTTGGGAAACACTTTAATTTTCTGGAATTGTTTCTTTCAATATTTTAGTGAATTCAAGTGATATTTCTGGGTTTTCTTCAAACTTGTTAAAGTAAGCACATGGTTTCTTGTTTAACAATTATGAATTGTGTAATTCTTAGCATTGGTAAGTAAATCCACAACTAGGTTTTTGAAAACAATGGGTAATTAACAAGGTAAAACTAGCTAAATAACAATTCTAGAATAGGGTCTTGCATGTATTGATAATTCTTTCGTTTAGAAGTCTTTTTAACGAGTGCACGCATTAGAACTTGCCCTATTTCTACTTCCGGACCAAGGAGGTAGTTGATAGGAAAAGAATTATCAACATATATTTAGTATACACTATCTAATAGGCTAGTTTCAATTGCTGCAAAGTAGTATTTTAGTCGTACATTGAATATGATGCTTAATATGAGGTAAAGGTAAGGTTTAGTAAAATAGACACACGTAGCCGGACCAAGGTACGGAGTGAAATTCTCTAGTTGCCGGACCAAGGAATTAAAGATACATAACTTACCACTTTGCATGCAAGGTACTAGGAAAGAGTTGTTATAGCTAGGATTACCTCGTTATGAACCTATAGCAACACTTACACCCTAGTTTCTCTCATAACTTGATAAACACCAAAGTTATAAACTTGCTATTAGTCTTAGTTAGAAATAATTAAATATTTTGTTACGCAAAACCCCTCTTTTTGTCAATTATTTTTTGGAAAGGACTTGACTAAATAGACGTAATCGTAGATTGAAGTTAAGTCAAAACCATTTTTCTCGTGGGATAGACCCCAACCTAACAATTGGGTTCGTTACTTGATACAACCTCTTATGCTTCTTTAGGGAAGTATAATTTGAGTGTATCATGAACCAAAATTGATCCTCAAGGCATTCATCATTTCCTTTAATGTTCTGTTCTTCCGTTCCGCCAAACCATTAGACTGTGATGTATAAGGTGCAGTAGTTTGATGAATAATACCATATTCCAAACATATCTCTGCAAATGGAGATTCATATTCTCCACCCCTATCACTCCGAATCATTTTTATCTTTAGAGTCAATTGGTTCTCCACTTCATTTTTGTATTACTTAAATGCATCAATTACTTCATCCTTACTATTAAGCAACTATACATAACAAAATCGAGTGTAGTCGTCAATAAAAATTATAAAATACTTTTTTCCACCACGAGATGGTGTCGACTTCATATCACATATATCTGTGTGAATTAAGTCTAAAGTTTTGGAATTTCTTTCAATAGACTTATAAGGATGTTTAACAAACTTACTTTCCACACAAATTTCGCATTTCGATGTATCGCATTTAAAATGAGGCAATACTTCTTGTGTAACCAATTTTCGCAAGGCTTTGTAATTTACATTTCCCAAACAGGCATGCCATAAATCATTTGACTTGAATAAATAAACAGAAGCAGAATTCTTATTAATATTGTCAACAACCATTACATTGAGTTTGAAAAGACCCTCATTGAGGTAGCCCTTTCCTATTAACATTTCATTCTTACTTATTACATCTTTATCACTAACTACGACACACTTAAACCCGTTCTTAATGAGTAGTGCAGCAGCAACTATATTCTTTCTTATAGTAGGGACATGCAGAATACTGTTCAAAGTCAACACCTTGCCGGATATCATTTTCAGCATTATTTTTCCAATTCCTGCAATCCTTGTTGTAATTGTGTCTCCAATGAACAAATCTTCATCGTAGTCAGTAAGAGTGTACGTTGCAAAGGCTTCTTTCCCAGAGCAAATGTGTCGAGTGTCACCTGAGTCGAGAAACCACTCCTTGGGATTTCCAACTAAGTTACACTCCGAGATCATTGCACACAAGTCATCTACATCTTCCATCTTTTCCACAAAGTTTGTTTGACTTTTACCTTTGCCTTTGTCTTTGTCCATTCTTGGAGCACGACAATCGGAAGACCTATGACCAACCTTGCCACAGTTATAACAGTTGCCTTTGAATTTATTCTTGGCCTATTCTGACTTCTGCCTGTTGGACTTCTTTCTCTTTTTGTTTTTGGTAGGAGCTTCTCCAATAATATTAACACCAATGATTGTTGAGCTCTTACGAGACTTCTTTTCGGCGTTTTGGTTATCTTCCATGATCTTCAGCCGAATAACAAGATTTCAAGCTTCATTTCTTTACGCTTGTGCTTTATATAATTTTTGAAATCGTTCCACGAAGGAGGAAACTTCTCGGTCATTGCAGTCACTTGAAAAGCTTCATTTACTATCATATCTTCTGCAATCAGATCATGGAGAATAAGTTGAAGTTCCTGCACTTGTGATCCAGCAGTCCCTTTGGCACCTTTAGCAGGTTATTGTTTTCCACCTGACTAGTTGATGCAGTATTAGTTGATCACAATGGTCATCAGAGATGTTGTTTGCAGGCTGATATCCTCTTCCATATCCACCAGTATTTCCTGAACTTTGTCCTCCATAGCCATTGAATTGATTTGTGCTTGTACCATTTCTCATGTATCCATTCCCATTTCCATAGCCTGGTTTCTTCCTTTGTTTCCAGTCACTTGGATAGCCAATCAACTTGTAGCAGTTATCCTTGGTGTGACCAAGGAAATGGCAGTAATCACACTTCTTCCCTTTGTAATGTTCCTTTCCAGTTCCCTGATTCCTGTTTACACTCATCACCATTGAACTTGGCTTTTCAACTGCATTAGCCATATAACTTGAGTGTTGAATCTCATCCTCTATAATCATAGCATAAGCTTGATTCATAGATGGTGTAGTCCCTTTAAGTAGTATCTGTCTGCGAGCCTGATCATATGATTCATTTAGGCCACTCAGATATTGAATTAATCTCATTTGCTCCAGATGATCATTATATTCCTTCGATTGAGGACAAGTACCACATGGATTTGGAACTATAGCATCATATTCATTCCACAGTGTTTTTAATTTTGAAAAGTAATGAGATACAGTATCTGTACCTTGTGAAAGAGTGGTGATAATTCTATGCAATTGATAGATTCTTACTCGATTTACCTTGTCAAATCTTTCCTTGAGATCATTCCACACTGAGAAAGAATTTGTGGCATAGACGATACCACTAAGAAGCTCTTCACTAACTGTGTTCATCAGCCAAGATAACACAATCGCATTGTAAGTTTCCCATTGCTCATGCAATTCTTTTTTGTACAAAGCTCTAGTACATGCACCAGTTACAAAACCATACTTTCTCTTCCCAAGTAGTGCAATCCTCATTGCCCTACTCCAAACTCCATAATTCTCAGATCCAATCAATTTAATTGGAATCAACACAGCACTTGAACTGTCTGAATTTCCAATGAATAAAGGATCATTTTGATCTATCTTCACTCCCACCATTTCTGCAGATCTTTAAGCAACAGATTTTCACCAACTAGTAGAGATCTTAACTCAACTAATTCCACATGCTACTCTGCTCTGATACCATGAACAAAACAGTGAGCTTTCAAGCTCACTACTCCATTGAAGAACCTAGAGAGAAAGCTAAAACATGAAGAAGAGAAGAAGGAATTATTGTATTGATCTGTTAAAACCCACACATTACATGTTTCACTGCTTATATAACAATCAGAAGCAGAAAAAGAATGTACAAAAAAATATCTACTAACTAATTTTTTCAGCACACTAAACGAGGCAACAAACTACTAATCTGGAAGTTACAAAAACAGAACTACTAACTAAATTTTGAATTGTTAGTCATTATAACTAACTAATACTCATTAACTACTTTTAACACGCCCCCTCAAGCTGATGAGTGCATAACATTGATCACTCCAAGCTTTCCTAAAAGATGTACATGTTGAGCTTGACTCAATCCTTTTGTCAATATGTCTGCAAGTTGTTGCTGTGTGTGTATATAAGCAGTGTCAACCTCACCTGCTTTGATTTTATCCCGGATAAAATGGCAATCTATCTCAATGTTTTTTGTTCTTTCATGTAGCACTGGATTAGCTGCTAACTGTATAGCTGATTTGCTGTCACTGAAGATAGTAATAGGTAACTGAACATCCACTCCTAATACTTTGAACAAGCCTAGAAGCCATGTGATTTCTGAGACTGCTGATGCCATACTTCTGTACTCAGCTTCAGCTGAGCTTCTTGAAACAGTCTGTTGTTTCTTTGATTTCCAAGAAACTAAGGACTCTCCAAACTTAATGACATATTCTGTAATGGATCTTCTTGTGTTAGGACAAGCAGTCCAATCAAAATCACACCAACAAGTAAGTATGTTAGTAGGTTCAGAATGTAACCAAACACCTTGATCAACTGATCCTTATAAATATCTAATCACTCTAGTAGCTGCTTCCATATGTGATTTCTTGGGAGATTGCATGAACTGGCTGAGAGTTTGCACTGCATAACTTATATCTGGTCTGGTGATAGTAGCATACAACAATTTACCAATCAATCTTTGATATGAAGTAATGTCATGTAGAACAACATCTGCTCTATACACATTTGCTTGATCATGCTCTACTGAGGTCAATCTCAAATTGGACTCCATTGGTGTGGATGCAGGTTTGGCACAAGTCAGGCCTGCATCAGCAATTAGTTCTAATATAAATTTTATTTGATTCAAAATAATTCCTTCAGAGGATCTCAATACTTCAATGCCTAAGAAGAACTTAAGTTCACCAAGATCCTTCAATTTGAACTGTCTGTGTAGATATGCCTTAACTTCAGTATCAACTGTGTGTTACTTCCTGTGATCAGTAGATCATCTACATAGACTAGAACAATGACAATATCTTCCCCTTTTTTAAGTGTGAATAATGAGTAATCATGAGCACTCTGATTAAAACATGTGGCTTGTAATGCCGTTGTAAGTTTCAGGTTCCATTGTCTTGAAGCTTGTTTAAGTCCATACAAAGACTTGAGTAACTTGCATACTTTGTTTTCACCTGGTCTTGCAAAACCTTCAGGCATCTCCATATAGACCTCTTCATCTAAATCACCCTGCAAGAAAGCATTATAGACATCCATATGGTATAATATCCATCCTTTTGATACTGCTAATGCAATGACACATCTAACTGTTACCATCTTGGCAACTGGAGAAAAAGTGTCATGATAATCCAATCCTTCTTGCTGACTGTATCCTTTTTCCACGAGTCTTGCTTTAAGATAAAAGCACAAGCAGTTGTTTGTGTAGCTGTGGAAGCATGTCCTCCGAAATGGTAGAAGAGGAAGTAGTGTAATTGAGAGTAAATCAATATATGTATGAAGGTATAACTATATATACACAAGTAACATTACGTGAAAAATTTACTTTTCTGACAGTTGTCCCTAGTTAACGAAGGATCAAAAGTTGGAAGCGTACTTTGATATTTGCCATGACCCTGAACTTGTAATGAGGACAGTGTATTATTTTAATTATGCTAGAGTCATCCTTTTTTTGATTCAGCCATATTAGCTTGTTGATGCGACAGAAATTTGAACAAAACAGTGAGCTTTCAAGCTCACTACTCCATTGAAGAACCTAGAGAGAAAGCTAAAACATGAAGAAGAGAAGAAGGAATTATTGTATTGATCTGTTAAAACCCACACATTACATGTTTCACTGCTTATATAACAATCAGAAGCAGAAAAAGAATGTACAAAAAAATATCTACTAACTAATTTTTTCAGCACACTAAACGAGGCAACAAACTACTAATCTGGAAGTTACAAAAACAGAACTACTAACTAACTTTTGAATTGTTAGTTATTATAACTAACTAATACTCATTAACTACTTTTAACAAAATTGTTCATTTCTTTCTGGTGATATTTGTGAATATCTTGTCTGACATAGCATATTTCTATGTGCAAGCTGTTGTTCCTTCGTGTTATCAAGTTCAGGCACATCAACATTGTTTTACGACTTATAAAACCACAAAAAGAGGAAGCAAATTCCAATAAAGTCTACAGAAATTTTAAATTACCAACAGGTTTTTTGTTCATTTTTTTGGTTTCCAGAAATCACCAAAGAACAATTGAAACAATAGGTGCATTACTACTCATATATGAAAAAATAATATCTCATTTAGTTAACAAATGTCAAAGTAGTCATGGAAGTGTAATGCGCTTATTGCAAAATCTTTACCTGAATTATCAAGGAACATGCCATGTTCCTTCATTTGACAGAGTAATAGCAATGTAGAATAGAAATTTCAGAATTTCTCTCAGTTAGACAATATTCCTTCACCTTTACACATTCGATAATACCTTCTTCATTCTATGGAGGTGCGTCATGATGTCATTTCAAATTTCCACTTCCACGTATGATGTAGAACTCCATAATCAATTAAAATTTCAAAACATAGTGCTCGAAATTTAAATTGATGTTTCATCTCTAATAAAGATATAAGAAGAGAGAAATTATATTACTCTGTAGAATCCAGAACCAAGAGTATTTTGTAAATGCACCAAAGGAG
>NC_028642.1:18146691-18166691 GCF_001406875.1 Solanum pennellii | reverse complement strand
TCTCTGTCTACATTCATTGACAGATCTTGGTTCAAAATCCTCATCTTGTTGCATTATTTCAACTGCAACATTATAAGCAAAAATATTATCCACCACAGTATTATTTTGATTCCACCTTTTTCTCGCTGAGATAATTTATAGAGATTTTCTCATTCTCATGATTTTCAGGTACGTGGACCTCCTTTGTGTTGTTATAATTTATTATGTATCGAAGCTCTTCATGAGCAATTGCCTCTATATTATGATCATCATCTTGATCATTTATTCCTTTTCTTTTCCGAGGATTTTTATCCTTGGAACCAATTAGTCTACCACGTTTTAAGTGTGGTCCAGACTCATTTGCCTTAACATTTTGTCCTATAGGGACATCAACTCAAACTTGAGCATTAGCAGCTGGGATGTATGATTAGTAACCCGTGGAAGGTTAGTAAATGCATCCGATAGTTTTGAAATATTCTGCAAATAAATTATCTTTTGAACTTCTTGCTCACATTGATTTGTTCGAGGATCTAAATGAGACAGTGAAAGTGAATTCCAGTCTATTTCATTTCCCAACTGCTTTTGTTCTCTTCTTAATATTGGGTATAGTGGTTCATCAAAATGACAATCAGCAAACCTTGCCATAAATAAATCTCCAGCTTTACTGTCCAAATATTTTATAATAGAACGAGATTCATACCCAACATACATTCTCAACCTTCTTTGGGCACCCATCTTTGTGCGTTGTGGTGGAGAAATTAGAACATATACCTCACAATCAAAGATTCTAAGATGGGAAATGTTTGGCTCCTGACCAAAATTGTAATGGGGAGATGTCATGATAACTAGTTGGCCTTATGCGCACAAGTGTTGCTGCATGCAAAATAGCATGCCCCCAAACCGAAACAGGTAACTTTGTTTTCATAGACAAGGGTCTAGTATCAATTGAAGATGTTTAATCAATGACTCCACTAAACGATTTTGAGTATGAACACGTGCAACAGGATGTTCAACTGTTACTCAAGTGGACAAACAATAATCATTAAATGTCTGAGATCAAACTCACCAGCATTATCAAGACGAATTATTTTTATTGCATAATCTGAAAATTGTTCTTTTAACCTTATTATTTGAGCTAACAACCTCGCAAAAGTCATATTGCGAGTTGATAATAAGCAGACATGAGACCATCTTTTAGATGCATCTATCAAGATCATAAATATTTTAAATGGTTCACATATATCACCCTGTATCCGTTCCAGAAAATGTAGGGGATTCCACCCCAACTTTAGCTACTGATGGTTTGATAACCAACTTTCCTTGTGAACAAGCAACACAAGAGAATTCCTTTGATTGAAGAACATTTTGGTTCTTAAAAGTATGCCCATGTGAATTCTCAATTATTTTGCGCAACATATTATAACTGGGATGACCCAACTGGTCATGCCAAATCATAAAATCATTAGAATCATTAAACCTTTTGTTTACTATGGCATGTGATTCAACTGTACCAATTTTGGTATGATACAACCCCGAAGAAAGTGCTGGCAATTTTTCATTTACAGTTTTCTTATATGCATTTGTTGTAATAATATAAAGTTATTCCACATTTCCTTCATTCGCATTCTCAACATCATGACCATTTTGGAGAATAACCTTGAAACTTAACAAGTTATGATACTTAATACAATACAATGCATTATCAATTACCAATATGTGACTCCAGGTAGCAATAAGGCTGCTCTTTCAGAGCCCTCAATCAATTTTGTACTACCAGATATTGTATTAACATATGCCTTTCTAATTATCAAATGAGAAAAATATTTCGTTTTTCTTAGTATCGTATGAGTTGTGTCACTATCCAGAAGACACATATCTCTGATACTCATTTTGAATTCAACTAAAAACTGAAAATTTTTATTTATCTTCACAAAAATACATAATAAGAAGTACAAAATTTAGCAAAAGAAATCTTACTTACATAAACTTTAATTAAGACATTAAAATACATAAAAACATTATTCATTTCCTAGCTCAATTATCAATCTCAGTTGTGATCCCCAAAGAAGTCCTCAGCTTCTAGATGAGTAATGTCATCGAGCCCATCAAAAGCATCATCTTTCAATGCTCAATTTGCCTCAACATTCTCATTATATTTTTGTGGAGATCCTGCCTGAACATCATCTTTGAGAGTCAAATGTGACTCTACACGGGCATTAGAAGAGGAGGCACCGCCTTTATTTCCTTTCCTTTTAAAGGAATTCTGATACAGCCTGATAAAATGCTCAGGTGCCCGACATTCATTTTTCCAGTGACCTTTAAGGCCACAACGATGACAGTGATTGCCCTTTCCTTTAGAAGGATTATTTTGAGAACCTATATTGTTTTTCCTTTTGTAATGAGCATCACCTCGACGATTATTGTATCGTCTTTTACCTTTGCGCCGCCCGCGTACATGTCATGGTCATGATTATTATTTTGTCTTATTTCAGACTGGCCATGTGCTTCAACCGCGTGTGCCTCCGGTTATGGAGCACTTCCAGCGGGACAGGCTTCATGATTTTTCATTAGAAGGTCATTAAGCTGCTCAACCACCAGAAGATATGAGATCAGTTCAGAGTATTTTTGAAAACCTTTTTCACGACATTGCTGCTGTAATGTCATATTAGAGGCATGGAAAGTAGTTAGTGTCTTTCCCAACATGTCCTCATCTTTTATTGTTTCCCCATATAATTTCAATTGGGACTCTAAATAAGAAGAATTATACTCAATTACGATTTTATAATGTTGAAACCGTAAGTGCATCCACTCATAACGAGCCTTTGGCAATACAATTGCCTTGAGGTGATCATACCTCCCTTTCAAACCTATCCACAATTCAAGTGGATCTTTCACTATTAGGTATTCAAACTTCAGGCTTTCATCAAGATGATGACGAAGGAAAATTATAGTTTCCGCTTTATCCTGATTTGATGTCGTATTTCTTTCGATTATACTATCACCAAGACCCTTAGCGGTAAGGTGAATTTCAGCACCAAGTACCCATGACAAATAATTCTTTTCAGGTATGTCAAGTGCCATAAATTCAAGTTTTGACAAATTCGACATGATGAAAACTGACTCTAATAGAAAGTTGATTAACTTTTAGGAACTAATTTTGAATTAAGTATGTCTCAGTTGGTTAGAGACTCGTGCTGATAACGTGTTGTTAAAACGAGAGGAAAATACAAAAATACACAAACAATAGTGGTAGAAAAATGTTGATGGAAGTTTAGAGTGGAGAATACTATTTCAATTCTTCAAGTGTGTCATTCACAAGGGTGAAGCATGCCTTTTATATGATGTAAAATTATCCATTTACAATGCTAAAGTGATACATGAACATTACGTTAGAAGTAGATGAATAGAAACTTCCACACAATTAAGTGAATTTGTAGCACTCCTTGAATTTTCTTAATTTATGTTACGTATGCTATGTAGAAACTTAATTTTCTTTTAACGCAAAAGTCCCTTACTTAATATATATTTTCTTACGTTATTCCATCCATCTCATTCAAGCTAATTATTGCTCTTAAATAACCTATAAATGGGTTCTTTAAAATTTTAGTATTTTTTAAATCTTTGATTACCTATTATTATTATCTATTTTAAAGATTTATATCCATTATTGCCACAAAAGTTGTGTCTTTCACAATTTTTTATCATCAATATGATGAGTAACAAATTTTATGTTGCTTTTCTAATTTTATATATATTAGTTGAAGTGCTTAAGATTTTTTGTTATTTTATTTTTTGTAAGTAGTTTGTTATTTAAAGTTCACCATAATTTTTAAAAATAAAGGTTTTTTCTATTGAAGTATATGTACAAAAAAGTAAATTACAAATGTGTTATTTGAATTTTTGTTTTCAGCTTTCTTCTTATATTGTTTTCGTAGGAGAGGTGATGTGACATGCTTCTAAAGCAAAGAATGACATTTATTTTTTTCTTCAATTTTTGACATTTTCTTAATTTTTTACATTTCATAATTTATTTAAAAACCTACAAATTATATATTACTTACATTAAATTTAGAAAGCTTAAAAGTCATTATCATGAATTTAATGAATTTTTTTATTTCTAATTAAATTAAATAATTAATACATTTTACATTTTACATCATTTTTGCTCATTTTTTCATAGGTGAATATTAATAAATAATTATAATCCAATTAATTAAGCAATTAATATATTCAATGTCTTGTGTCTATGTTTATTTATGTTTTATTATATTTCTTATTTATTATTTGTAATTGTGAAACTTCACTTTTGCAACTCATTGGATTTATGCCTAAAAGACTAAAACTCTAATTTTACACACACAAAAAAAAGTCAAAAAAAATATGTGATATGTATGGTAAGTTTATTTAAATATATTCTTTATATTTTTTAAATATTATGTTATACTAAATTGGGGTAGGATTACATTTTATAAAATAGAGAATTCAAAGGAATAATATCAATTTTACTTTGTAGATTTACGATATTTTATTTTTAATTTGGATCTTCATACTTTATGATAGTATTTTATTTTTAATTGGGATCTTCACACTTTATCTTGAGAAATTTATTTGATATTAGATATTCTTTTCTGATAAAATTTATTTGTATGTGTTAAATTTTTTAGGATATTAAAACGGATTCATTCTTATGGCCAAATTAAGGTATGTATTGTTTTGGTTGAGGACTACTTTGGAATCTTTTATTAATTCTTACTCAACATTTAAATCTTGGTATTTTGTGTTATAAATCTTGATATTCTGATTAATCAAGGAGTTTCATATTTTCAATTGCTAAATAATTGATGTATTCTTTTGATTGAGATCTCCTTTAGAATCTCTTTAGTAAAATATTTTTTACTCAATATTTGATAAATTTTAATATTGTGTATTATAATCTACATCAAAGAGTCTCATATATTCGATCTAAACATCTACCTCAATGTTGAATTCTAAAATAATTACCGCTTCCGTTCATTTTACTTATCATATTATATTGTTTGAAAACCTCCCCAAGTTCCATTACATTCCCACACAAAGACAAGCACTAAAAATTGATTAAGAAAACATAATAAATTAACAAAGTTAGATTACGTACAAATAAAAGAAACTAATTTTAAGAGATATGAAATTTCAAAACTAAAAAAAATAAATTTGTCCCATGTTGACATCTTTAGAAAAATAATCATAATCAACAAATATAAGTTTTACAAAACATCTTTTTAATAATTAAATAAAATTAAAGCATCATTTTAGAATCGAAACTTAAATTTTAAAAAAATAAATTTTATTGAAGAAATACTTAAAATTATTGTGATATAATCATTTTAACAATAATAATAATAATTTTATTATTATTATAATAATAAAATCAATATTTTAATTTTAATTTGAAATCAATTACAAGTTTTGCCGTTTTAAGTAAATCATTATCATTATAACCAACCAATTAAATTTGCACATTTTAAATCTTGCATAAGCTATATTACATTTAATTTAAAAATTTTGACATTTAATTCATCGCAATACGCGGAGATGAATACTAGTTAAAGCAATTTTAAGAGATTAAATAGGTTATATTAATTAAAAACTTTGTAATAAATGCTTGAAGACCAATAACTTACCGTAATGACTTTATAGTTGATTCATTAAATAATTTAAATTTTACTTTTTGGTATTTAATATGATGATTTGTCTGCTCATTTGTTCTGCATATTATGACTATCCGTGTATATATATATATATATATATATATATATATATATATATATTCCTTTGTTTTCATACAGTAACTCTTTCTTCCTCCCAAAAATTAAAGAGAAAAAATGTCAGGCTATGTGCCTGATTGGTTGTTGCCTGAAATCCTTTACAGACTACCGATTGAAAGCGTTTTATGATTTAGATGTGTATCAAAGCAATGTCGTTCACTCATTTCATCACCTCATTTTGTCTCTACTTACGGATCAATCACTTCTATTGCTACTCCCCTTCTCCTCATCTCTCACTTCTCCCTAAAACATCAAAATTGCCCCGTCTTCTTTGACCCTTGTTCAAAACCCAAAATCTCACCCTCTTTAAAGAATTCAAGTTTTCCTTGATGACTAGTTCTAGATACAAATTCAGAGTTGTGGGTTTCTCTAATGGCTTATTTTGACTTGTTGATGATGTCATTCTTTGGAACCCCGCTATTCGCAAAAAGTATCAGTCTCCCTAATATTCCTGTTAGCTTTCCTTGAAATCACGAATTTCTCATTGTATTTGGGTTTGATAACAAAACTCTTGATTTTAAAGTGGTTAGGATAACCCATCTACGAGATAAGTATTTTTATATCAAGCCTGTGGGAGTTGAAGTCTATAAATTGAGTACAGGTTGATGAGAATATATTAATTACTCAAAGGGCTTCCCAATTTTAAATTTTATATCAATAATTTGAGTACTTACTTCAATTGGACTGTTCATTGGCTTTCCTATAGTAAGAATAAAGTTGGGGAAACCACTAACAATCTGTTGGTTTTTGACTTATGTAATGAGACATTTTGCGAAATGGGTTTTCCACAATAGCTACCTCATGTTTCTTTTTTTGATTTTTCTGTTACTTTATGTGGCGAAAATATTTCAATAATTTCGTACAAAAGCGGTCACAATAATCCATTATTTCAGATTTGTGTGGTGTGGGTGATGAATGAGTATGGTAAATCAGAGTCGTGGATGGAGAAATTTATTGTGAATTTGAATGGTGGGATAAGAACTGTTATTGGGTTTACAAGAAATGGAGAATTTATTCTAGTGCAAGAACCTGGAGATCTTATATCGTATGATCTAGAGAGAATGGGTAATGGTAATTTTTTTTTCTTGAGCAAATACATGAGAGTTTAGTATTGCTTAATGAATAAAGTAGGCCTACATATGATCCTTCCATTGCATCAGAAGCGGAAGAGGAATCAATGATTTAGTATTGTGTTTGTGGAAGCTTATTATGTAGTATATATTTATGAGAAATTTATCATTTTATTGAACTTTTGGTAGCATTGTATAAAGATGACCATATTATTCTACCCATGTGGACACATGCTAGTGGTCGTCTCAATTTCTATAAGCACTTCATTTGCAATTCTTAATGCGTTCAATTTCTACATTCTCAAATATTATTGCTCTTTGTTTGGAGTAATGAGTTCCCTTTATTTTCCAACAATTTCTTTCCTGATATATTTTTAGAATTGATGGATCTTGTTATACATGGAAGCGGTAATTCATTCTTCTTGAGCAAATACATTCAAAGCTTATTGTTATGGTTATGAAAGCTTACTGTGCAGTGTAGTTTGTGAACTTTAGTCAACATTTAGTAGCATATGTATTATAATTTATTATATTAAGAGTATAAATTTGTTATGCTATCCAGGAATTTTTTCTTGATGTATTTTATGCACTTATTATCTCATTTTTGAGTATAAATTCCTTGTGCTGTCTAGAGATTTCTTTCCCAATGCATTTTACACACTTATTTTTAACGGTATTAGGATAACTCAGAGAGAAAGACCAAAACTGTCCCTTAGCTTTGACTTAAGACTCAAAATGATCCTTATAATTTCATATGAAGAACTACTAGTCCTCACTGTTAGGATCGGAAATATCAGGTGTAAATGCGGGAGCTAGCAAAGCAAACCTCGAAAGACCACGAGTAAGAAGACAACGAGAAATATACCAAAAGACACAAAGATTTAACGTGGTTCGGTCAATCGACCTACGTCCACAAAGGAGATGAGCAATCCACTATAAATATGAGAGTACAAAATACAGAGGGAAACAACCTCAACCAAATCACTCGGAATACATGGGAGGTTCACACAAGTGATAACGTATCAAACTTGTGACCCATAAATTCTCCCTCTAACCAAAACTCTCAAAGCCCTTAAGACTACATTGTGAATGCCAATTAAGTTAGAAGGAACAAGCCTCTATTTATAGAGTCCTAAACCTTTTCCTACAAGAAAAGAATTAGTCAATCCAAAACCTTTTCCTACAAGGAAAACCTATTTATGGTAAGAAATTTAGGGCAAATAAAACCCAACACTCACTTCTTGGTAAAAGTAGTGCAGTTTTAGTCTTCCTAACATTTTTCGTCATTACAATATTAAGCTCCTTTTGTCCATTCATTAAGCAATAGTGAAGATTCATTATTAAGGTCACCAAATGAATTAATGTTGAGTAGCAGGATCCATTGATTTCACAAGCTCCATTTATCTATTTACAAATTTGCTAAAAAAAAATACTTAGTTTCTCACTTGATGTCAGGATATTCATATTGGAGCCAGACTATGATAGAATTGTACTATGTAGGGCTTCATTTGGTTCGTATATTCAGAGATCGAATCTGAAACCTTTGATTAAGAGAAAAACATTCTTATCCACTACACTAAACCCTTTGGTTGTATAGATATACTAAATCCTTTCTCTAGAATTCAAAAACACGCTTCAAGTCTAAAACAAGAGCTTGTTCGTATTAATTAAGCAAAAAATTTCAATTTAATAAATATTATTTGGTTATGATTACTAGTTAAGAAAATTCATATATCGTTATTGAATTTATAATACAAGGGAGATAATGATATTGAAGAATTTTTTTGATCATACACGAATAGAATTGAAGGTTGCATCTACTAATTAAAGTGCTTACACCAAAGAGTAACAAATTCTTTCAACAAGGCATGATTTGTTGCTATGTGATTGTTGAGCTTTTACTCCATTTAGGGCTTAGATCTACCCTCTACAATGATACAGATAAAAAATAAACAGAACAATTAGTTTTTTAGGATAAAAAAGTTAGTTAATTAATTTAATACATGACACACATATAAGAAACTTCCGTTTGTGATAGACGGTAAAAAAATTTAAGAGAGACTAAAATTGTACCCTTTTTACAAAGAAGGATGACTAGTAGTGCTGATAAGGATTATTTTGAGTTTTAAGGCAAAGATAAGTGATAATTTTTGTCCTTTTCTCGAATTACTAATTTAAATGAAAAGTATTTTTGATAGTAAATTTGTATTAAGGACTAAATTTATCAACAAACTTCTAATGAAATAATTTAACACAACTTATTTTCCTAATTTATCACTACAATGATCATTACACATAAGGAAATGAAAAAGGTAGAAATGATGAAATAAGAATATTATGAAAGAGGATTACAAAATTTGGTTTGAAATTGAACAATTCAATGAAAGTTGACGGAAAAGCAATAACAACGTTCCCGGTGTTCATTATGGCTTCCTAATGTCACTTACCTAGCGTTTCAACATAGATTTTAAAATATTGCATATATTATTTAGGTTAAAATTTGGGTGAAATTTCACCATGTGTTTGGCCATAGTATTTGGAAAACATATTTCACTTTTTTTGAAAAAATATTATTTATACCCATACATTTTAAAAGCTATGGAAACTAACCATAAGTTTTTATTACAAGTTAATTAAATTTTCGTAGCAACAAATAACAAGTAATGTCCATGACACTGGAGAAATGTGGTAGTTTGGAGGGAGTGCAACAAGCATCATTTCATACATCGTAAAATAGACAAAGCACATGACTTTGTTACCCTGAGCCGATATTCATCATTTTTATCAACAACCGTATCATCACTTTCATATTCACGAAATATTTCATCCCTATTTTGGTGTTTACGTAAAAAATTATGCAATACAACGAAAACAACTATTATAGAGGGTGTTTTTGTAAAAGATAAAAATTTGGTGTAAAAATAGATAATTTTAAAAGATCCCAGATAATGAGATTTGACCAAAATATTAGTTTTTCCTAATATTTGAGAATTTGAATTATTTGCCAAACAATAGAAAATTTTATGGACAAACACTATTTGCCAATTTTTTTTCTTCAAAATTTTACTAGGAAAATCTATGACTAAAGAGGTCCTTAATCCTCCCTCCCCTACGGTATACTCATATAGTTTGTTTAATGTGGTGGTTAGTACAAAACTTTTAGTTTAGAGTGGCTAGTTCTATTTTCGTTCCCATGGAACTATTGACTGTTGACACTGCAATAACTCTTTGCTAGCATTTAAAAAATGAACTTATTTCAATCTTCCATAAAATTAGTTATCCTATCATTGCACTCGTAGGTGTGACGTGGAGGCCAATGAAGTAAACCACGAACCGAGACCTCAAGTAGTGATGAAAATAATATCAAGTGATTTTTTCTTATAAGTTCTTGTGAAGTATGTTACTCGGTGCCCATATTAGTGGGAGGCCGCAGGTACCCTAAGTCCACACAATATTACTCAAACACCATGGTAGTAAAAGAAATGATTATCTTATCATATCTGCATTTTGTACCCCGTTTCTACTTTTTATTGTCTATCTGCTTTTGTATATACTGTTTAAATACTGGAGATATGCTATACTTATTACTTGTTGTTTATGATTGTGTTTTCTTTGAGCTCAGTCGGCATATGCCTATTAAGTACAATTTTTATACGTATACTACACTTCTTCCCCTGCCGTTTCACAATTCGATTTCTCAGGTCATGATGACAACTACTACATATCACTTGTTGATCAGCTTAACCCATAGCCTGGAGCCATAAACAATGGACTACCAAGATGAATCAACAACAACAAATAAGATCTTAGACTAAAGCAGAGACAGGTTATCAACAAAACCATACAAGAACCATCCTAAGACCTAACAATAGTTAGTGGTTGAGAATCTAAACTGAAATCGGAGTACAAGTGTTCCACAATAACAAGAAAACTACAGGTTGTCTCTGAATACAATATGAGAACTAAACCTAGCCAAACAGACAAAAACCGGTAGCTCCAAATGCTAGGAGCTTAACCCTAATCTCCGAAATCCCCAGTTGCTCCGCACTACTCCAAATCAACTAGAATCTGCAGTGGGAAGAAGTATAGTATGATTACCAAAAATGTTACTGAGCAGGCAACTAGTTTATAAGATCAAAATATAGAACAATCTTAAACAAACAAGTTACTAAGAAGGATATACTAATAAAGATATGAACTAAATAATAGATATAGGAAATAGGGAAAAAAGGCAGATAAAGAACGCACTTGGATAGCAAGCCAACAACCTAATCGCAAGCAACTAAGACCCACAACCACAATTCTAAAGTAAAAACCTACCAAATAACAATAAAATAATTGAATAAAATATGTTGTAGTCAAACAATAACATAATCAGACCCTCATAAGCCCATAAGGTACACACATCATCACCCAACTGGCCCTATTAATCGTAGGGTACAAACAACAAACAACTATACTTGTGATACGTAAAGCATTGGAATGCAGGGTGTGCAACAAAACCATCCGAAACTATAAAAGGCTGTAGTCAACTCCCACCCCAAATATTAAGAGTGACAAATCAATCTAGGCTACCCAACTACATAGTCCACTTCTCGAGGTGTAAGTAAAACCAAAAGCATGCAAGGAAGGACATCGATACGTCGAGTATTCAGTTCAAAACTGAGCACAACCTAGATGACTCTAATATCTCAAGTAGAAAAAAAAATCAAGTACCTAACACCTTATCATCTAAAAAGTCAATTATTCAAGTGAAATAGGTAGTATGAATCATATTAAAGACAAGTTTAGAGTAAACACTGAGTAAAATACATCATGAATGATAAATATGTCAATGCAACGAGGGGATCGTACCATAAAATCTAAAGAAATGATCAGACAATGCAATGCATGCCACCAACATCATTCAAACCACATACTTAAAATCAAATAATTATACATACACTTAAACCAAGCTACCAAAGAAGAGAACAATAACTTGGCATCCAATTGGTCCTCGTACATGGCCTTAAGCCCAGGAATATAATCATTATCTCAATAAGAATATGACTTTTACACCACTAATCATTAACCAAAGGGAGCAAGAAAAAAACTCAGGGGATGATGCCCTACCCCATTCATACTTCTCCAGTCCCAAATTGAGCACAAGTAGGACTAACCCACAGCTACGACGAGCCATAAAGGTCACAAGCATCAACTCAAGAATAACCATAAGAAACAACCCTTACAAGGATCAAATCATAACTACAAGGCGATACAACACAACCTAAAACATCTAATGTCCTGCGTACTCTAAGGCCACTGCAAGTAAATCTTAAAAACAATAATCAAGATCATTTACTCCACAAGAGAAGATATAATATTAACTAAGGATCTCAACACCCACAATAAGCCCAAGGCTCATACAGAATCAAGAAATGATGGAATAACAAGAGAAACATTAAATAACTAGCAAATTCAATCAAAAATTACATGAAATCTATATTAGGAATTATCTAAGAAGCTCAATCAAGAAAGTAGACTGAAGCCTACCTTTAAAATTAAACACGAGTGCTCCAAATCCATCACATATGACCTATACGCATCTAAAAATCTCAAGGACAACACACAACTATCAAATTATTAATCACAACGTCATTACAAACATTTTGACACTCAAGTCGCTATAATTGGAAATGGACCAATAATTAGTCAAAATAAGAGAACCCGTGCCAAGAATCCTAAAATTGACTCCAATAAAAGGCCCTAAACTATGCCTCAAACTTGTGTTCAAAAATTGAACACAATTAGAGGCTCGAAAACATCGACAACAAATACAACAAAATTAACAAAAAAACAAAGCAAAGGCAGCAACTTCAAGCTCAAATTCACGTTAACTGAAGGTTCCTGAACAGCTTGTAATCACCAACACAAGTAGCCATTCTCTCTATGATCACACAAGATTTCGAATCATTTAAATTGGAGCTCGGATGACCGAAAAATTACCTTTTGAAAATGAGGGCAAAAAGCTGAAATTGATGGGTATAATATCCGAAATTGATTGCTAAAAGTAAAATCCAGTCACTAAATAAAAAGTCTGATATGTGGTCCACTAAAAGCCTGCAAAAGATATTAACATTTTAGCTAGTTTACTCCAACTCCATATTCTCTGACGGGTTGCCCATGATTCATTCAGAACCCCATGAATGCAAACAAAATATGCTACCCCATCAAATTCGACATTCCTCACTGAACGAAACTATCAAAACTACCATCCAAGGCCAATTCAATGAACAGTGCGTGCCACACCTAAGTTTCGTTTTAATCTAATAACCATAAGAAGGCTCAAAATTAGACTAGAAGCCCAGGGAACCGCACGAAAGGTTGTTCTAGACCACACTCTACATTCTGGAGCTAAACGAGCTGACGGAATTCTCATTCAAGCATATTAGCCAAGAAAGTTGACAAAAGGAACTTTTAAAACTCTAACACCACGTGCCCACAAACTGCTCTATCACAACAAATTCGAGCTAAATACCCTATCCTAATGGAAACTAAGCCGATAAACGACATATCAACATAGCCAACTGACGGTAGTGGCCTAAGAGTAATAACCCTATAAAAAATCACGATATCTATCAAGCATAAAAAAAGAAAACCACACATTCTAAAATAGAGTCAACTCATAAACCCAAAAAATTACCATGACCCATCTTAAAGATGAATCGTCTTAATAAGTTTCCATTTCCCATTCAGGCTAAGACCTTAAGTCACTAATAAACACACAATTTCGACTCTAAATCATACACCGACTTCGATGGCTATCACATAACTATAAAGAACCAACACAACAAGGCAAAACAAGATATTACACCTCCTGTTTCTATCAATCTATAACCAAACTCTAAGACCACAACATATGGATGAATCCAAAAGTGAAAGCCCAAGGAGAGAATGAAGAAAAGTGAGAAAACAACAAAAAAGATTACTACAACTAAAGAATATAAACTACCTAGCAGACAACTTCGATAATTACAAATATTCAACCCATTACTTAAAAGGGACGACTCACAACTAAGCGAACTAGACCCAACAACATACAAAACTTAAATTGGGCAATGATGGTCTGGCCATCTATCAAACAAGGATCAACATCATATCAAAAGTAGAAAATAAGGGTTGAAACTGGGAAACTAGCAATCCCAAGGTCACAACCACAAAAGGACTATCAAGGTAAAGGATTGGGGAGTTTCTCCACCACTACTCTTAATTGAAGCAACACAACTAAGCCATACACTACTAACATAAGTCAATTACAGGGGCAAACCGCATACTTAATCCTCAAATCAAGCTGTCAAAACAAGCAAGACATAGATATTAAGCCAAATAAACCATAATGGGAAAATAAAAAATCACACAAAATAAGAAGCAATGGGATAAACCATAAAATCACATCAAAAGAAGAGATACATAAAGCCTCAACCTCTAACTAGTCTACAAAATCATAGAATGGACCATGTCGGACCTTAACATGAACACCTGATATTGTAATTGAAACACCCAAGGAACCACATCTAGCTGAAGGAGCCGATAACCCATAAGACTGATCTACACGAATACCTATCATTATGGTGCCATAATGGGGAGAAGTTGTAGGATGATTAAAAAACTCCCTATAGGTAAAACTAAGTTCGGCCACCACATCCTGGGACTATCAGACGTCTACAATTCTTAAAAAAAAACTCCCATTAGGGGCACTCACTATAGCAGTGGCCTAACTTTGTGTTATCAAACAAGGAGAAAGTAGGTTCCAAAGAAGAAGTTTTAGGGATTATTCAAAGCAATAACACATGATAAGAGAAAAAAAAGAATTACTATAAATTCCATATAGCCACTCGAAGATAGGATTTAGACATCTCCGCACCAATCTGTAGGATTCTGCTAGTCATTTTCTCTTATACCAACGAAGTTGGTCAACCTATAGCTCTGATACAAAATTTTGATGACCCAATTTTTCCAGGTCATGATAGCACTTACTAAACAAGAGATACTAAAGTAGCAACTAAATAAATAATAGGAAAAGGAAAGTAGAGTAAGAAGTTGTGTCAAGACACACCTGAAGCAAACAACCTAATCATAAGAAAATAAGATACCAAGTCGAATACCAATGTCATGAGGACCCATAATCACAATTCTAAAGTCAAAACCTGCCAGGTAACGATAGAAAAATATAGAGAATTGAATATAGTCATACAATAACCTAAGCGGACCATGATAAGCCTGAAAGATACAGACATCAAATGTAACCCAACTGACCCCTATAAACCAGAGGGTACAAACAATCAAAAAGTATACTAGTCACTGGTAATGCATGAAAATGCATGTTGAGCATCACAATTATGCTAAACCATAGACTCCGGTCATAGGGGTGCAAGTTACCCAAGTAGAAAGAGTGTGTCAACTCCTTTGAGGATCTTAGGTATCATGGCACATCCACTATCATGGCACATCCACTTCGAGGACGTAAGCCACCCAACTAGAAAGAATGACCCAAAGTCAAACGTAAATCCAAAAGCATACAGTAAAGGGAGTCGATGCATGGGTAATCAAGTAAAAACTAAACACAACTCAAATGCCTCTAATATCTCAAGTAGAAAAAGTAGAACGTCCATGACACCTCGTAACATAAAAAATCAGTAAGACAAGTGATCCAGGTGGTACAACTAAACTCAAACTAGGTTACAAATAAAACTGAATAAAAAATATCTCATCATGAATGATAAATCTATCAATGCATGGGATAGGATTGTACCACAAAATCCTTGAAACAGCAAAACAATGCAATGCATGCCATCACAAACATTAAAAAAAAGTTACTCCAAATTAAATAATTATACAACCACTGAAATCATGCTACCAAAGCATAGAGTACTAACCTTGGACAAAGCAATTCTCGTACATTGCCTTCGACCTAACAATATAATCATAAGCTCAATAGGGATACGACATGCCCTCTACTAATCAATAACCAAAGGAACCACGAAGAGAATTTAAAAATAATAAAGGGTGAAAAATTCAAGGGATGACACCCTACCCCAATCACACTACTCTAGTCCCAGACTCATCATAACTCGATTAATCCCATGACTAGGTTAAGGTCCACCATGGTCACAAACATCAATGCAATAACACAACAAATAACAAGCCATACAAGGAACAAATCATATATATGAGGCGATAACACACAACCTAAAGCATCTAGTGTCCTTTCTAATTTAAGGACACCACAAATCAATCCTAACAAGGATAAGCAAGATCATCTACTCCACAAGTGAAGCCACAGTCTGAACTAAGGATTCTAAAAATCACAATAAGACCAAAGATCTTAGGGAATCAAGAAATAATGAAATATCAAAAAAGGAAAATTAAAATACTCGAAAAAAATATCTAAAATTAGATGAAATCTAATACTAGTCATTATCTAAGAAGCTTCAAGAACGCAGACCAAAGCCTACCACAAAGCCAAACACGAGCGCTCTATTCTATTACACATGAGCTTTTTGCATTTGAAATTTTTCTGAACACTGCCAAACTATGAAATTATCAATCGTAATGTCATTATAGTTTTTGTGACACTAAAATCAAAATAATTAGATTATAACCAAATTTTAGTCAAAATGAGAATGTAGGACTCACATCAGGAAGCCCAATATTGACTCCATCAAAAGGTCCTAACTATGCCTCGAACTTGTGTTCCAAAATTTAACATAATTGGGTCTGAAACAGCCCCAACAAAAACAACAAAATTAACAAGAAACCAACGAAAATGCAGTAGTTTTGAGCTCATATTCACATGAACTGAAGGTTCTTAAACAACTTTGAATTACCAACCTAAGTAGCCACGCTCCGAATGATCTCAAAGGACTTCAAATCATTCAAATTGGAACTCAAATGAGGGAGAAATCACCTTTTAAAAATGAGGGTTGAAAGCTAAAATTTCTGTATATAAAACATGAAACTGGTCGCAAAAAGTCACATAACTCATTGCTAAAAGCCTGCACTAGATATCAGTATTTTATCTAGTTTGCTACAACTTTGAATTCTCTCAAAAGGTTCTTTGATTCCCGTCCATGCAAATTAAATATGCTACCCCATTGAATTTGACATTTCAAATTCATTGGAACCATCAAAACTCCCATCAGAAGTCGTTTCAATGAAACGTAGGTCCCATACCCAAATTTTGCTACTGCTACATTTGGGGTTCAGGTTGGGGTTAGGAATAGTACATTCTATGCTTAGCAAGGCATCTAGAGGCCAAGGCTCCAGGTGTCCTTTATTTGTATGCAATTTTTTTTATCCATTTAGTTCCTATTTGTGTGATTTAGGGCTTTCATGTCCATTCGAGTTTATTCGTCTTAGTACCTATCACTAAATTTGTATGGAAGCTTGACTTGTGGTTTATGATTGTGCTTTGCCTCATATTGTTCTGCCACTTTGAGTAGAACTAGTGGTTGGGTAACTACCCGTATCTTTACCTTGATAATACTGTTATGGTTGTGGGCTTGGGATTGTTGGTTTCCCTTTTTGCCACCCTTGTTGTGTGATTTTTCTATGGTGCTGATCCTTGTTTGATGGGTGGCTAGACTAGTTTTTCCCAAATTTGAATTTTGTGTGTTCTAAGGCCTAGTTGGCTTAAGAGGTTGTCTTAGTTGTCTGCCATCCCTTTTAAGTAGTCTAGGACATTGCTAGTTTTTAGAGTTTTGTTTTGGGTAGTTTTGTTCTTTAATTATGGTGGTCGTTTTTTGCTTCTTTCTTTCTTTTCTTTACTTTTTTTCACGATTATGAAGGTGTATTTCCTCGTTCAGTCCCTTTGGGCTCATGCTCTTCTTGTTGTCTTGCAGTTTTGTTATGTCTGGCTAGAAGTTGGAGGCTTGATCATTTGTTGTGCTTGGATTACTTATTATAGTTGTTCATTATTCTTGTGTTGCTAGCTCTCGAGGCTAATTTAAGATTTAAAGTTTGAATGGTGGTGCTAACTTGTCGTTTTAGTTCTAAGTTGTGTTAGGAAATGGAAATTTTTAAAAAAGGTTCATCTTCAGAATGAGGTCAAGATAATTAATGGAATGTATGAGTATGTTATAGTTCAAGATGCAAATTTTTTTTTATCATGTTTGGTAACTTGTGTGGTTCGTGATACGAGTTAGTACCCTTGTGCCCCTACCGACAAGCTGGGTATGTTTATACACTGCCTTCTAGATGCGTTTCCCTTAGACTAGATAGTTGGTTCAGATTAGTGGTGTCAGAGTATCTTGTGGACCTATGACGTCAGATTCTCTTTTTTTTTTTAATTTTTTTTTAATGAGAAGTTCCTTTTCTTGGAATAGGTCTTTTGTGTTGGGCTCAATGTAGACTTGTTGTTCGCGAGATAGTTGTCCTTTGGATTACAGTGGTTAGCTTTAAAAGGTTGTGTTTCAGCTTGATTTGTTTGTATTTGAGAGCCAAATGTGAAATTTTGGCATTGCCTTAGGTTGCGTTCCTTGTTTTGGTAGTTGTTCCTTGACGTTCAAGTGGAGATTGTTCAATTTCAAGGGTTCTGTTGTGTGTCTTGGTAGATAAAATTAAGGTGGTGTAAATGATGGTCATGATGGCTTATTGTAACACCTCATATTTGAGAAAAGATAGAAAGGGGTAATGAGAAAACTCATAGGCCAAAATTAGACCACAGAACCCTCCATGGAGCCCCAAACGCGCCGTGAAGGGGACCACGACCCATGAAGGGCATCTTCGTAAGTCCCCTAGACCACCTTCCGCTTTGTTTTATGAAATCTTAGTGATATGACTTGTGTTTTAAAATCTCTTGATTTTCTATAATATGGTTATCCATGATAAGTTTCTTGTGTAGGGACTCTCAGTGTCCTTTATGACATGTTACTCGTAAGTTGTACCTTGGATCATGAAAACATGGTATTTAGGGAAAAGGTTTAGAAAGGTACTATGATGTCTCAAAATTCACATCAGTAGAGTCTTGTTCATAAGTGTGAAATGCGCCACATTTATGAATAGGAAACTATAAGATGATTAGGAAACTCCATTTATTTCATTACTCTGAGTCGTGCGATAGAGTGTAACTTTATAAGTCCTTTCTCCTATTTGCGTATGATGCTTTTTAGGAAATGGCCCCTTGAAGAGCTTATGTTAGAAGAAATATGAACGATAACATAAAATAGAGGCTCCTCTTCAAGCTCCTTAGGCTCTGGTCGATGCTTTGGCCGAGCAAGTGGCCAATGAAGAATTTAGAGCCTCTTTCCACGAGTTGGATTAAGACATAACGGCTAAAGACAATAGAGAGATTGTTGTCCCCATGAACCCAAATGTGGGTATGGTGGCATCTAGCGTGAGTGACTTCACTAGGATGTATTCTATTAAATTTCATGGTTATAAGGTTGAGGAAAATCATCAAGAGTTTATTGATGAGGTATATAAGGTGTTGATGATTATGGAAGTAACACCACGGGAAAAGGCAGATCTAACCTAAAATATTGCTCAAGTTTGGTTTATCCAATGGAAGGAAGAGAGGGCGGTTGATGCGGGTCCTCTCGATTGGAAAAAATTCAGGCTAATTTACTTGATAATTTCTTTCCCCTTGATATGAGAGAGGCAACAATGCTTGAATTTATCAACTTTTGTCAAGGAAACACGAGTGTAAAAAATATGCTTTGATGTTCACACAATGTCACGACCTTAAAGCACCCCCCTAGTCGGACACGCCATACTTGACCTCACAAAGTTCTTATACAAGCCCGTAGCATTCATCATCACATATAGTCTTAGAAAAATATAGAATTATTAAAAAATTTTACAATTTAGAAGTCAGCTTCTTTTGTATATCAAAATAAGAACTAACTTTGTCTCATAGTACCATCAAGACATAGGAATATGAAAGTTGGTACTTTGACCTTACATCAATAGAAAGTCTTAGAATAGGATAGAACAACATAGTCTATCAAATATACAAAATGAACTAAAGCTAGAATCATTGATGCTTTGTCCCCAGACTTAATGACTCACCAACTTGGGAAAGAAAATCCAAGCTTCTTGAGAAATGGCCTTTAATCACCTCTATGGCCCGAATTTACATGTGTGTGTGTGGGGGGGGGGGGGGGGAAAC
>NC_028642.1:18062271-18146300 GCF_001406875.1 Solanum pennellii | reverse complement strand
GGGGGGGGGGGGGGAGGGAAACAATATGGGTTAGTACAACACACGTACTAAGTATGGTGCCATGCACATACAACATTTGAAATACACATAAAAGGAAATTTTCGTGGAAAACATGCTCTTTATCAAGTAAATTACAATATGCATACACGATAAGGAACATAAGCTAAAACAACATGATATTAATCCAACATATAATCAACTTAAGCAACACTAATGCAATGCCAAGGATAGGATTCCACAACCCCATCAAAAAGAAAGTGTCAACTATAATCCACCTACTACATTCATATGTCATAACATCGTAATCGTCATAAGAATACCATAAGATGAAGTGAACCATGTTCATAATATTTATACATAGTTTACAATACATAATCCAAAATTAACATAATCATAAGAGAACGCTAGTACAACCACCTCTTAAAATCCTACATGTGAAATGTCCAAGAGAAGTCGCATACCCTCCCTTCACCTATGTAAAACGCCTCAAGAAAGCCCTAATGGGTCTTTCATAAATTTACTTTTACATTTAGGAAAGGGTTCTATTACTGATAAAGACCACGTGAGCTACATGGAATCTGGTGTTTTACTCCCACACCGAAAAGAGAGGGTTTCCACTTGCCTAAGGTGGAACATTTCATACTAGTAATCTAGGTGGATCTACTAAGCTATTATCCTATGTGGACACATAGTTAATGCACAAGGAGATTGCTACTATAAACCCAGACTTACTAATATATAAGGCTTCCATCTAATGAGACAACACATATCCTTGGGAAACCAGACTTACTAATGTATAAGGAACCCATGTGGGGAGCCGAACTTGCTAAACGTAAAAACCCCCTTCTCACTTTCATGTCCTCTCGGTGCTACACATTTATTCCCTTTAATAGTCATCTTTAGTCATTACATAAGTTCACATTAGTCTTTACTAGACACTCATGTCAACATCTTATCACAATAGCTCATAGGGGTTTCATAAGTGAGAATGATCTTTTCACTTTAGAAACACTAGTAAGTGAGTAAATCGTTCACTTTAACATTACAGTATAATCATAAGAACTTAGCATGCAAACATACTTCATACCTAATTCAAGTGTGTAGGGTTTAGGATGAGGAAACCTTGTCTTCAACACCACAACAACACAATAGATATAACATCATTACTATCTAAGTAATTCACCTTTTATACATAAAGTCCATGAAAAACCAACCTTCATTCCTTTTTGCCCTTCAAGGGACTTGATACTTCACCCAAAAATGCATAATCAACGCATAATATAAGGTAATTCATGAAGTAATAACATAACTAACATCAACATAAACAATTGGTATATCCATCATCTTCAATCAATCCACAATATCAAATCCAAGATTTGGGAAATTAGGGAAGAACATGGGCCTAAAGGGATTTCAAGTGAAAACCATAAATACTCATCATTATACACATAATCAACCCTAATTATCCATAGTTAATCATAATAAATCTATAAAATATCTTTAGGAAGGAAATCCATGAGTAAGAGTAAAACCCTAACTTTTGTGGAACTTTTAAAAGCTAAATTTGAGAGGACATCTTGAAGAAAGGTTAACCAAGAGCGAAAGGAAACCATAAATAGTTAATATTCAAAGAATTATGGAAGAAAATTCAGTTCTTGAAGCCATAATGAAAGCTTTCCGTCCTCTTCCATGGAGTCTTGTGTTGAAAGAGTTTGTGTTTTGATTTGATGTATTGAGTTAGAATGACTTGGGGTAATAGGGTTGGGGTCTTATAGTTAGGTTTTGTTAGGTAATTAAATAACAAACCAATCCCTTTAACCCCTAATTAAATAACTAACTTGAACTAAGACCCTTGACTTAAAAACAAAAACCCAAAAACTGATACCACCTATGGACTATAGGTGGCTCTATGCGACGTGCTGCTTCTTTGTGAAACTGGTCTAAGGGTGGGAAAATGAGGGACTTGGTGGAGAGAATAAGTCTCAACCCACGAGCCCCTTCCACTCCCTGTCATCCACTTGACGATCCGTCAAGGGTGGTCGTGGAATGCTGCTACCTTTTGACAGCTTTTTCTCAAAAGTTTTGATTCTCCCTTATAAGTCAAACCTTTTCAATAGATTCATAAACTATCTCAGGGCCAAGAAGAGAAAAATCACCTACTTCAAAGAACCAACCAGAGATCTACACCTCCTACCATAAACTGCTTCAAATGGATCCATCACAATACTTGAATGGTAACTATTATTGTAGGAAATCTCTATCAACAGTAGATGATTATCCTAGTTAGCCTTGAAGTCAATAACACATTCCCTCAACATGTCTTCTAAGGTTTGGATGGTATGTTCCACTTGACCATCCGTAGAAGGGTTAAATGCGGTGCTAAGTTTTACCTTAGTACAAGGCCCATTTTGGGATGATTTCCAAAAGCGAGAAGTAAATCAGGTGCCTCTATCTGAAATAATGGACAAAGGAACTCCACAAAACTTCACTATCTCCCTAACACATACCTGAGAGTACCCTTCCGCCGAATAAGTAACTTTGACGGGAAGGAAATGGGCTGAATTTGTTAACCTACCCACAATGACCGAACTGGAGTCATATTGCCTTCTAGTTCGAGGAAAAGGTACAATAAAATCAATATTGATATCCTCCCACTTCCATGTAGGGATGTCTATATTTTGAGATAAACCACCCGACCTTTGATACTTGGCTTTGACTTGTTGGCAATTTGGACACTTGTCCACAAAGTCCACTATGTCGCTCTTCATTTTATTCCACTCATTGATTCTCGTAAGTTATGATACATCTTGGTGATGTTGACACCTAATTTTGACCCTCCTCAATAGAAATTAAATAATGAGCTTCTTAATTCTAAACGATTTGAAATAATTAGATAAAGTTCAAATGTTTCAAATTATTTTCAATCAATCTTATCGCTTTCTATAATTTTAGATAGTATATATGTTTACGTAATTATATATACGACTAATATTTAATTTTTATTCAAAAATCGCCTCAAAAAGACTTTACTTCGTTAAATATTCTACTAATTAGTTTGGCTATACAATAGTTTATATTTTAGATCATTTATTTTATAATCAAGCTAATTGTTGTATTTCGTTAAAATTAAAGAAACTTATTAATTAATTTATTCATCTATTATCGATAAAATATTTTTAACCCACTTTTGTTGAGACCCCAAAATCGGGCCATTTGTATTCCCCCATCCAAATTCCGAGTTAATTATCACTAATTTTCAACCAACCAAACCTTTTTCTTTACAATTGGATTCCCATTTGTACCAGCTCAGTTACCCTCTCATTGTTAGTCCTCGTTTTCCTATCTCGTTTGAAGTGTGTTTTGTTTCGTCTTCTGTCTCAAAAGATCTCTGTTGAAGATGGTTTGTCATTAGCTTATTTGGTACGTTGTAAATTAGTTCCGCCAAGGATATGTGGCGACTTTCCTCATCATGTTTTCGGAGAATTAATTGTCGAGATTCAAAATGGTGGTATAATATGATGTGTGTGTTCAGTCGACTTCGTGATTTATACTAGTGTTATTTTGTGTTTTGGCTGCTCTACTCCTAAAATTAAGATCTCTCTTTTAAATTTGTTTTGGGCGCATCCTGTTTCTTGAATTTGCTTCTTAGATTTAGTTGAGTCTATGTTATCATTTAAAGAAGATATTGCACACTTCATCCTTTCACCTCGTGTTGAAAAGATGAACCAAGATGTCAACATTGTGGATTATGTGTTGTGTTTGTTACTATTTTGGGGTCCTCGGATTACATTTATCGTTATCCATTTCAACTCTTCATTGTACTTTTCTTTTTGGATTGCATGATGTCCTATATATATATATATTTTCTTCGCCCCCTCTGTGTTCTCTTAATAATATTTTAAAGTCACTGGCCATGCCCTTTTGTAATCGATGTATTGTTAACCCTTTTTCATTTTCTGGATAATAAGACATCTCTCCCTTGTTTTGAGTTTCCTCTTTCCTGTCTATAGATATTCTTGAGTTTTCTCGTTTATTTATTTGAAGAATTACGTTAAATATTTCTCTACTAGTCTCCCTGTTCTATCTATGCTCTACATATTTATTTTTTATAGGTTTGCAATTAAGAATGTCTGTCTTCTGTTATCTCTAAACTACTCGATTTACTTCATTTTTATTAAATTTTGTCTCAATAAAGGTCGAGCCATGATTGTCCCTCCCCTTTTTCTTCTCCTCTAAAGTTGAGAGTTTTGAATCCCTCGCCTATGTTCCGTTTAGACTCATATCTTGGCGTAATGATTCTCTAGATTTTTTTAGGACTATTCAGGTAGTTTCCTTACACTCGTGTTGTATCCGCATGTTTTAGTGCTTATTTAAAATACTATAGGTTTGTTTCGATTTTGCTTTATGTGATAGCTACTAATCGACCCTTCCCATTCCTCAAACTGGATTGTTATTTGCTAGTATGTAGTTTCCTAAATATATTAATTCTTTTTAAGTTTGTAAATTGTCCAAATTACGTGTTCAATAAATGTGTGATACAACCCTGATGAAGTATCCTTTTTTATATTATTTCATTTTTTACCCCTTCCTTCTTTCTTATCATTCTTGTTAGTTTGATTTTTCTCATTCCAATTGATTTTTTTTGTTCTAAGTCGTGTCATATTGTCATCATCTCGTCTGCTAATGTATTTTCAATTAATGTGCATGTGAAATCCTTTTAAGTTTGCTATGAACTCCTCTCCCGCATATTCGAGAGCCGTAAAGGCTCAACTTCCCTTTGTCCGAGTCAAGCCTTCTCCAAAATTGACGTCCAGGTCCCGGAGTTTAAAGAATTGAAGTGGAAGAAGAGGAAGAGATTGGGCCTCAAGGCCCAAATTTATTTTCCAAAATTTTGTATTTTAGTTGTTTTGGACCTAAGCCCTTGTTGTATCGCTTATTATTTTTGCGAGAATTTTAGGAAAGGCACAATGGTCCTAAGACATAAAATAAAGTGGTTCAAAGGCCGAAAAAGTCAAATGGGTCAAAAACCCAAAATAAGTGGGTCCAAATTTTTGGTCAAGGTGGACAGAATACATGGATTTGGACACGACACTCTTTCCCTCTCTCTCCATACTCTTTCTATCTCTCTTATTTTTATTACTAATCTGCTTTATTTGTCGCTAGTTTAAAGTTAGAAAACTTCAGATCCCCATAGAATGTCGTAAATGTTTTATCGATTTAAAATTGAATCAAAAATGGATTCTAAAAAGAAATAAATTTGCAAACAAATTTTTACTTAAATAATAAATACTTCATAATGCAAAGCCACTCCAACAGATTTTATCTTAAAAGTATATTTTTATAAGTTATAACATTTAGCCAAACAAAGTTAGTGCCGGATAACCGTATTAAGCGGATATTTTAGGTGCTTAACCCCTTCCTAAAATATAAATTGGAATCCCCGAACCCTTTAAAGTTTTTATTTGATTTTTCTTTTTAAGTATTTTGAAAACAAAATTTTTTTCTTGATTTTTCTAAAAAATTAAGTGGTGACTCTAAAAAAGTCGAAAACTTTTACAAATAATATTTTTCTGCAAACTAGATAAAAACAGAAATGGCGACTCTGCTGGGAATTTGAGGATTCTAAACTTAAAACTAACGTGTTTTGGCTATGTGAAGTTAACTATTTATCTGTTTATTTATTGCCTTATTGAATTGTTGCATTTTCACGGCATAACATCTTCCGTCAAACGATGATTATTTTTTATTTCCACTTAAAGGATGATTATGCGGGCTCGTAGTCGTTCATTAACCAAATTTTTTTCAGGGCACCCTGACGAATGTAGTTGGCGTCTTGATAGTCAACGGTCGTTAATTGTCCCAGCTTAAGTAGTCCGCTTGGGTTACCCTTTCCAATATAAGTACCACCCACTCCTAGTTAAACTAAGATAGAGTGAAACCAAATCCCGAAAAGTGGCACATTGGCCTAAGATGACCCAACACCGAAGGAGTGTTGGGCCTATTAGAAAGACCGCCTTGAGTCCGAAAAGCCCATGGCTCTATAGGACGATCATATTTGTGTGTTTAATCTGAAGGATGTTTGCGTGTTTAACTTTTTGTTGTGTCCTGGGGGTGGGGTGGAAACTAAATAGTTAGATATTTTTGTACATGTCGAGTCAGTTCCTTAGTTTCAATATGGTCACCAGGACACCAGACATTCTCCACGTATAGTGGGACAATCTTAAAGCTTGTTAAAAGAGAGAAATCTCGATCCACCTGGGCCACTTAACTTTGATAATGGACTACAAGGTTTGGCCAACGTTTATCGAGGTAATTATGTGGTTCTGGGATGACGAAAGGATGGTGTTTCAATTTGGAGACGTCAAAATAACACCGACACTATAAGAAATAAAGGATTGTTTGGACTCCATCACAACATGTGGTAAGATGAAAAAATATCCAGACCATCATATCCTTCTATCGGATAGGCCAACTAGTAAGAAGTTAAAAAACATGCTATTGCTTGTAAATGCAGACTGGTTGGATGCTCAAGACATACCTCTAATGAGATTCTTTGAAAGGTTGGGGCACGACAGCTACTTCAAATCATTTCCAAGAGAATTCCATGATCACAGTACTTGGAGGCAAACTCAAACTATTGCGTTCTCCGCATGCCTTTTAGGAACGATGGTGTTCCCATAAGATGAAGGAAAAACGATTGATACCCGGGTTGTGATGGTAGTAGATGCCATCTTCATAGGGATTGGTGACGAAGGGAAAAAAAGAAACACTATAGTTTGGCCCCAATCATCTTGCCGAAATCTATCGATCTTTGAGCTTGTGCAAGAACAGGTTCCCATTTTTCCAAGGTTGCAACATTCTACTTCAATGGTGGATGACTGAGCACTTGTGTAAGAGGGATGGCGCCCAACCACAAGAGTTGGCCAAATCGATCCAGACGAGTCCACTTGATAATTACGAATTGTATCTAAGCATCTGTAGATTCCCAATTAACACCACCAGGGATGCGTGGGCGAGGGTATTTTATGATCTACTAGAAGGGGACATACATTGGATGTCACCGAGCTTCATGTCACAAAAGATAGCAGCGCAGGGGGCCAAACTTCCCTTTTTAGTTCTTCCCGACATCAGAGGATTGCGAGCATAGAACCCGGCTAGGGTGATGCGGCAATTCGGTAGAACACAAATCACACCTATCGAAGGGGATACTAGCTCTTTCGTCGTCTATTACAACGGGTGCACTAAAATATCTTTCGCCAAGATCATCCTCCAAGAATGGGCCGGACGTGTCAACATGAAATGGGGTATGGCTGAAAATAGATATGAAGCTGGGTATGTCGATGAATACAAGACGTTGTTGCAGAATGATTTGCGTGGTGTAGTGAACCCAACACCATACGTGGGTCGAGAAATCGAAGACGTACATATAAGGCTCAAGATCCACGCATACCATTTTTTGCAAGAATGGGACCGAAGGGAGCAGGAATTTCAGCGAAAGGAGCAAAAGTACTAGTCCAGAGAGTTAGAAAATCAGAGGGCTTTAGCTGTGATGTCGCAAGAGCTAACCGATGCAAGTAACTGTTTGATGCGTCTAGATGAAACCTTGGATGAGCAGATTAACACTTCATGTGCGGTGCTGCCATCCTCCAAAGCTGTGTTCGCTGAGCCATACGCGGTAACAAGCAAGTACATCATCGTGAAGAGGTAGAAAAAGCCAGAGAAGGAGCAGGACCGTCAACCTTCTAATTCCCCTGCGAGGGATTGTTTTCTACTTGTATTTGCAATGTATTCCCCTTCCCCCAAAAATGTACCCCCGTTCTAATTAAAATTATGTAATGAATGATATGTATTTGTGAAGTTTATTTTGGGGGATGCAACAATATGTTTTAAATGACACAATACATCCTTCAAATCGCTAGGCCTAACCTTGGCACAAAAGGGTCACATGCATAATTATGACGCGATATATGTATTTTAACTGTCTATGTGATATGTTGCTTTGAATGAAAATATCGTTAACCCACTCATGTGCAGAAATTTCCAGAAATGTATACACAAGTCACTACTACAGAATGTCCGACCAAAACTTTTTGGGTCTTAAGTTTCTCACTCAAAAGACATATCTCATGCCCCAAAGCCTAAAACACTACCCTATCGTCTCAGGAAAGGCAAGATCACCGCTATGGACAAAATAAAGAGTATCCAGATTGGGCCAAGTGAAGAAGAGAGGATCGACACACAAAAACAGCGGAAAATGCCTGTATGACTTACTGTTTCCTCCTTGTAGCCTCGAGGAGGAAATCAACAAAAAGAGTTATGAGTAGTCACTTGCCCGCAAACCTTCTTTCGAAGGACGTCTGGCAAACGGAGGCAAGAAAATTTCTCTCGAAGCATATCCATACGAATACTCAAAACAGAGAGAGACCATTTCGTGCGCCCTCATTTTTGAGCATTATCGATCTAGACGTATGCTGGGGCCCGTCGAAAGAGAATCTTCCCAAGTGGTATCAAAGGACCACCACAAGACTTGTGAGTGTCATCCTAACCAAAAAGGGCATACGATAGAAGAGTCAATAAAGTTTAAGAATGCAGTCCGTCGTTTATTCAATATGGACAGTACTCTGACACTTGGGGTGACGGCGTCCTCCTTGCATGTGATGAACCGCGACTTGACATACCAGACACAAAGAAGATCATAGTCTATCGTCGCTCATTCACGCCTTTCAAGAAAACGATTATGGAAATATACTAAGAATTAGTTTAGAATGGAGTCTTCACCCATTTCTACAGGGGCATGGACATGTCGTATTCTCTTCAGTACGAATTTTGGAAGCATTGTCCCTATCACAATGCCACAGACCACAACATTGAAAAGTGTCTTAACTTCCACCATGACCTCGAATCCCTCATCGACATGGGAAAAATTCAAGTCGAGTTTGTTCCTCGTGATTGATGCTGCAATGAGAAAAAGAATGACTGAGACGTAGTCATTGTTTTTATCTTTAAAGCTTTGTTGTCTTTAAATTTCCATTGTAATCGTAATGAATGTGTAAATGAAAATATATCCTCTTGTACTCGAACTACGTTGGGCCTGAATTCTCCTTGTGAGATACGTAGGCAGCCTTTCAAGGCCCGACCTCTATCGTTAAAAAATTTCATTCTCCTTATTCATATTACTAGAGGATACAAAGGCTAGATCGACGGACGTCACAGAGCAGCTGAAAGAAGACTTAGCTCAACACGATTTAGCCTTTCTGAGATAGTGTCAAACTAAAACAAGCAACTACTGCTTGTTAAAAAATTTGTTTCTGTCCTTACTCGTGAGTTGAAGATATCCTCAAACAAAGCAACTTATATGTTTATCTACTCACTATGTAATATTATGCATTTTTTAATCTGAATCTAAACTGACAAATCTGCCTTTGAGTTGTTTTCCTTCTCAGGTACTTTGAAACTGATCTGTGTCGATTAAGCTGGCAGATCATCCCTATTTCACCAAATCCAAAGGTCCGCAGATTCCTTTCCTAGACAAGATTCATAAAAAGTGAAAACAACAATGGGATATAACAACGAAGAAGTAAGTCTCACTGACGTTGTGGTGGATCAACCCACCATAGCGGACCAGAACGAATTGATTTTGAAACTGATGCAACAAATTGCGGAGATGAGGGTGGAGATGCAGATGAGACATGATCAGCCTTCACCAGGTTTTGTTGCTAACGCCGCTGATGGGAGACCCCCACTCTACTTCCCTGCTTCAAACATGGATCCAGCTCGGAATCTGCCATCTACACCTGCCCAAAATCCCTCCGTCATAGACTAGACTAACTAAAATCCTCAGTATGCCACCACCTGCTCAAAACAACCATTCCTAAATACCACCTCATCCTCAAAATACCCAAAATCAAAGCTAAAACCCGAAAAAATACTTTCAATCCCCAAACACCCCACCACCACTTAAATCAAAATACATTCCTCAGACTTATCCGCAAAACTACCAAACCACCCAGAATGCCCAAAGTCCTTCTGTAGCTCCACCCCTACCCAAAAGAATAACTTTCCTGATTCCCATCCTAACTGAGCACGATATGCACGGTTCTCAGCTGGACCATTATGAGGAACAGAAAGGAGAATGGAGAGAAAAAGAAGAGGCAAAGGTGGACATAAAAGAAGAGATCAAGAAGGCCATGAAAGAGTTCCAAAAGATCCCCAAGCCGTTGATCTTAACTATGGGGAAGTATGCATTCATCCAAATTTGGACCTTCCAGAAGGGTTCAAGATCCTGAAGTGTGATACTTTTGGAGGAGTGGGAAATCCTATGGCTCATTTGAAAGCCTACTACGACCATCTTGTTGGAGTTGGTAGGGCTGAAGCTATGTTGATGCGGCTCTTCAGCTGAAGTCTGTGCGGGGAGGCTCTGGAATGGTTCACCTCTCACGAAACCAGGCAATGGCCCAGCTGGAATGCCCTGGCTAATGAATTTATTGATCGGTTTGCTTACAACATGGAAATCATTCCTGATCGATACTCTTTGAAAAATATGAAGCAAAAATCCACTGAGAGCTATAGAGAGTTCACCTACAGATGGAGAAAAGAAGATGCATGAGTAAGGCCACTCTGTCTGAGAAAGAGATAGTCGAAGTGTTCGTACGGGTGCAAGAGCCTGAATATTATGATTGAATCATGTTTCTCGTTTGAGAAAAATTTGTTGAGATAGTAAAGATTTTTGACACTATCGAAGATGGTTTGACAACAGGTAAAATATCCTGTGTTGCCGCATCGCCGGATCGTCAGGATTGCTGAAGAAGGAGAGAGAGGATATTGCTGTTGTCTCTTATGAGGGGAAGAAGACCCCCCTAAGATCATCGTCTTCCCAAGGTCGTCCTCAACCTTCTCATAACTCCTACAAGGCTTGCTACACGCAGGCTAGTCATCTAAATAATCATCCTTCAGTCTACCGAAATGCTACCTCCACTTACCAAAATACCCCTCCAAGTTACCAAAATCCACCTCATGTTTACCAAAGTCCTCCTCCGCATTACCGAATCCCATCACCAGTCTACCAAAATGTTACTCCCAACGGTGCCAATGTGCAGTCGAGCTATAGAGTACCCCCTCCTGTTTATCAAGTTTAAGCTCCACTATACAAAAATCCCTCTCCGAATTACCAAGCTCCATCGCCAAAATACCAAACAAATCCCTATCCCAGAAATCAAGCTCCTCGTCCCAATAACAGAGGTTATCAACAAATGCCTCCTCCACAAGGCAGTTATGATTCACCTTGGCCTAGATTCGAGAGGAAGCCTCCCAGGAATTTTACTGTGCTCACCGAAAGTTGAAAAAAGCTTTACGAGCGACTGGCTGCGGCTGGATATATCCATCCAGTAGGGACCAAACCGGGTGATACTAGTTCCAAGTTCTACAGGCCCGATCAAAGGTGTGCATATCACTCCAACAGTGTTGGACATGATACTCAAGACTACATCATCCTGAAGCACAAGATTCAAGATCTGATTGATCAAGAGGTAGTCTCTCTTTAAACAGCCACACCTAATGTCAACACCAACTTTTCGCCGAATCATGGAGGCGTCGATATCAACATGATTGAGACGGATGATGATTGTTGTGTGACTAAGGTGATAACTTCAGTTTTTCATGAAGTGTTAGAAAGGGTCGTGGCTTCATTAAGCGTTAATGAGAAAAAAGAGTTTTTAATCTTGACACCCGCAAAGGCTGTTGCCTTGATACCATTAGAGACTCTTGTCAGACAAAAAATTGTGATTGAAACTGCTCCTGCTCAAGGTATGACCCGATCTGGGAGGTTTTATACTCCTGAAGAGCTGGCCCTTGAAGGATAGAAGAAGAATCTGGGTAAAAGTCCGATAAGCGAAAGCGAAGCGGAGGAATTTTGGAGAAAGATGCAGCCAAAAGATTATACTGTTGTTAAACAATTTGAGAAGAATCCAGCCTAGATTTCCGTGTGGACCTTGCAGATGAGATCCCAATCGCACAGACAAGCCTTGATGAAGGCTCTTGATGATACTTATGTTCCCGTCGGCACAAACAATGATAATGTGGCCGCTATGATTAACCAAGTTATCCTAGGACATCGAATTAGTTTCTGCGACGATCACTTGCCTTTTGAAGGGAGGTCACTAAACAAGGCATTGCACATCACTGTCGTATGTCGCGATAAGGTCATAAATCGCATCTCTGTGGATGATGGATATGGTCTGAACATTTTCCAGTTGTCGACACTGAGGAAGCTGAGGTTTGACTTGGGGAAGCTGCAACAAAACCAAGTCAATGTAAGAGCCTTCGACGGAGTACAGAGAGATACATTGGGAGCGGTGAATTTACTCATCTAAATGGGTCCGACAGAGTTCAGTGCACATTTTCAAGTCTTGGACATCGACACCAGCTATAACCTTCTTCTAGGAAGGCCTTTCATCCACATGGATGGAGCTGTGTCCTCCACTCTTCATCAGATGATGAAACTCGTTTGGAAGGGTGAAGAGCTGGTTATTCATGGCGAAGAGAGTCACTCCGGCAGGCAGACGCCCATTATTGATGAAGTCTCGTGAGGTACTGATTTCTACACGGTGGAGCTGGTAAATTCCACCGGTGAGGATTTGGACCCGCAGAATCCCATGCCCGCCATGTACAAGATGATAGCCACTGTGATGCTGCATAATGATTTTAAACCTTGTTTTGGATTGGGAAGAATTTCCAAGGAATTATTGAGCCTATTTTGGTCCTCATCAAAGGATCTATATATGGTTTGGGATACATCCCCACAGATGATGATATGAAGACGAAGATTAAGAATGATCAAGCATTGGCTAAGCAAATCCCTCTTCTATATCGTCATTCCCAGTCTGAGAGTATGCCGAGCATGATGACTTTGGAGAAGGAATCTGCGGCCTTTTTGAAGAGATTGATGCTATTATTGAGGAAGAGGTCGAGCTAGAAGGATTCCACGATGCTGAGCCTGGGGAGATGCTGCAAACTTTGACCTCTACGCTGATTTTGATTCCCCGAAATCCTTGGTAGAAGGGCATCATTTATTGCATATTTAAATTGGTGGTGGTCCGGAAGAGGCCCGAGACCCTCCATTTTGCATTTTCTTAATTACTTGAATTTTAAAATTTCCCCGTTATGTTTGAAAAAGGAAACATGGTCCCTTGCATGGCCAAAGTTTGCGTTGTTTTTCCAATTTAATTGAAAGCCTCTTTAATTGAAAATTTATTTATTTACTTATTTTCCATGTTTTACTTTCCTAACTTTGTTTGTTTATGGTTTCAGTAATATAAGTTTTAAACCTTCCAATGTCATGTCCTGTCACGAGCTGAACGAACAAAATGAAGCAGGTGATGACGAGGTTGATGAATACGAAGAGGAAATTGAGGCATCGAAATATGTTGTTGAAGAGTTTCTATAGTTTGAAAATTAGCATAAGCCGAATTTAGAGGAAACTGAAGATGTAAATCTGGGAGACCAAGAATGTGTCAAAGTCAAAATCAGTGTTCATTTGAATAAATCTCAGAGAAAATATCTAACACATTCACTCACCGAGTACATTGATGTGTTCGTCTGGGAAGTCCGCGACATGCTGGGGCTCAGTATCAATGTTGTGTCTCACAAAATGCCGATTAATTCAGGGTTCCGTTCAGTGAAGCAAAAGGCTCGGAAGTTCAATCCTAAATTGAGTATAAAGATTAAAGAAGAGATCACCAAGAAGATCGAGTCTCGATGGGTGGAAGTAACACAAACCCAACTTGGATGGCCAATGTTGTTCCGGTAGCCAAAAAAGATGGGAAGATTAAAATTTGTGTCGACTACAGAGATCTCAACAAAGCTAGACCGAAAGATAATTTTCCGTTGCAAAATTTTCATATTTTTAATGATAACTGTGCTAAGCATAAAATTCAATCATTTGTGAATTGTTACGCAGGTTATCATCTGTTTTTGATGCAGGAGGAAGATGCAGAAAAGAAAATATTTATCACACCTTGGAGTGTATATCATTACAGGGTGATGGCATTTGGCCTCAAAAATGCTGGAGCTACCTATATGAGGGATATACTGACTATATTTCATGATATGACTCATAAGGAGATTGAGGTGTATGTCGATGACGTCATAATCAAGTCCCGCGAGAGTTCGGATCACTTGACGCACTTGAAGAAGTTTTTTGACCGTTTGTGGCGTTACAACTTGAAATTGAATCTCGCTAAATGTTCTTTTGGAGTGACAGCCGGCAAGATGTTGGGATTTATAGTCAGCAAAAGATGTATTGATCTCAATCCATCCAAGATTAAGGCGATTCAAGATTTACCTCCTCCAAGGACTAAGAAGGAGGTGATGAGTTTTTTAGGGAGGTTGAACTACATCAGTCGATTCATAGCTCAATGAACCGTGGTGTGTAAGCCTATCTTCAAGCTATTGAAAAAAGACGCCTCGACAAAGTGGACTGAAGAGTGTCAGACTGCTTTTGATGTTGTCAAGAACTATTTGTCCAATCTACCAGTATTGGTGCCTCTGCGAGAAGGGAGTCCATTGTTTCTATATTTGTCCGTCTCAGACAGTGCATTCGGATATGTACTTGGTCAACACGACGAGACAGGGAAAAAGGAAAGGGCTATTTATTACATAAGCAAGAAGTTTACTCCATACGAGTGTCGTTACACTCTTTTGGAGAGAACATGTTGTGTTTTGAATTGGCTTTCCCAGAAGTTGAGGCATTATTTGTCTTCTTATACTACATACCTCATTTTCAGAATGGACCCGCTGAAGTATAGTTTCTAGAAGGCTATCCCGATCAAAAAGTTAGCTAAGTGGCAGATGCTGTTGAGTGAATTTGACATTATGTATGTGACTCAGAAGGCGATAAAAGCACAGGCCTTGGCTGATCATCTTGCAGAAAATCCTATTGATAAAGAATATGAACCACTCAAGACGTATTTTCACGACAAAGAGATATCGTTTGTGGGTAAAGATATTTCTGAAATATATCCTAGTTGGAGACTATTCTTTGATGGAGCAGAAAATCACAAAGGTAAAGGCATCAGAGCGGTCTTAGTGTCAAAATCCGGTCAACACTATCCTATGGCAGCTAAACTTTGATTTGATTGCACGAACAATATGGCTGAATATGAAGCTTGTATTCTTGGACTGAAAAAGGCCATCGACGTGAATGTCCACGAGTTGATTGTTATTGGAGATTCAAAGTTGTTAATTCATTAGGTTTAAGGAGAGTGGGCCATGAAGAACTCGAAGATTATACCTTACATACAGTACGTACAGAAGTTGTGCAAAATATTTTGTAACATCGAGTTCAAACATACTACCAGAATAGAGAATGAGTTGGCAGATGCTCTTTCCACCATCGCTTCAATGATTAAACATCAAGATACTTATTATATTGATCCAATGGATATAGAGCTGAAAGAACATCCAGTTCATTGTTCCCATGTGGAAGCAGAACTAGACGGTTTGGCATGGTATTTCGATATAAAGAAGTATTTAGAAACCGGAAATTATCCTATAGACGCAACATCTAACAAGAAAAAGTTGATACGTCGTATGACTCTCACTTTCTTTCTAAGTGGAGAAATCATGTATAGAAGGACTCGGGATTTGGGTCTTCTAAGATGTGTCGATGCTATTGAAGCTGCAAAGCTTATTGAACATATACATGCCAAAGTTTGCGGCACGCATATGAATGGACTCACTTTGGTAAGGAAGATCCTGCGCGCCGGTTATGTTTGGATGACTATGGAGAATGATTGTTGCGAGTTTTTTCCAGAAGTGTCATAAATGTCAAGAGCATGGTGATTTAATCCGAGTGCCGCCTCACGAACTCAATTCTATGAGTTCACCTTGGCCATTTGTAGCTTGGGGTATGGATGTCATCGGTCCGGTAGATCCAGCTGCTTCTAATGGACGCAAATTAATTTTTGTTGCCATTGGCTATTTCACAAAGTGGGTGGAAGCAACTTCTTACAAGTCGGTAACCAAGAAGGTTGTAGCTGATTTTGTTCGCAACAATATGATATGAAAGTTTGGAGTACTAGAATCCATCATTACCGATAACGGTACAAACCTCAACAATCACTTGATGAGAGATATATGTGAGCAGTTTAAGATTACTCACCAAAACTCAACAACTTATCGTCCTCAAATGAATGGAGCTGTAGAGGCCGCCAACAAGAACATCAAGAAGATTCTGAGGAAAATGATTGACAATCACCGAGGTTGGCACGAGATGTTGCCATATGCTTCGTTGGGTTATCGAACGACCGTCAGAACATTGATTGGGACTACTCCAAATTTTCTAGTATACGGACTAGAAGCAGTCGTACCTACTGAAGTTGAAATACTGTCTTTGAGATCATCCAAGAAGCTGAGTTGAGTAATGTTGAGTGGGTCAGCAGGCGGATCGACCAATTGACAATGATTGACTATAAGATAATGGTTGCCGTTTTTCATGGTCAACTATATCGACAGAGAATGATTCGTGCTTTCAACTAGAGAGTAAAAGCTAGAACTTTTGAAATCGGTCAGCTAGTACTTAAGTGCATTTTTGCTCATCAGGATTAGTACAAGGGAAAGTTTGCACCAAATTGGCAAAGACCCTACATGGTCTGCAATGTATTTTCTGGAGGTGCTTTGGTCCTGTCAGAGATGGATGGCATCGCATGGCCAAAACCTATCAATTCAGATGCTGTCAAGATATACTACGTGTGAAGCCTCAGTTTATATTTCTTTTATCTTGTAATCGTTCTATTTGCTTGTATTTTCTTTGTTTAAAATTTTATCCCTCCTTATAATGAACTATGTCTGACCTGAATTCTCAAAAATGAGATATGTCCGCGGCCTATGTCGACCTCGATCACCCCCATTTATACCTTTTAACATTTCTTTGTAATTGAACTACGTTCGACCTTAATTCTCAAGAGTGAGATACGTAGGCGGCCTATGTCGGCCTCGGTTGGTTTCTTTGTAAATTTCTTATTATCGTTAACCTTGAGGGAAAACTACGTTTGACCTGATTCCCGCCTCAACGGGATACGTAGGCCCCACAAGGGTTCGGTCAAATCTCTCGTAAGATTTCTATTTCTCTTTACAATAGTTAATAGGACATAATTTCTGAGTGGGACTCAAAAAATCTCGCGAAGAAGATTTTTCCTCAACAAGCCAAGACTGAAATTATTTGCAGATTTGCAATCAGGACAAACTTTTTGTGAGGATCTCAAAAATTCTGTGATTTACTCACCAAAAGTTAAAGATAAGTCGAAACATGTAACTGGGACAGAATTTCGAGGATGACCTAAAAATTTCAACTTGGTTTTATCGGCAGTATACAGTGACTTTGGATACTCCCCATTGAATAATCAGATATACCTCCTAGCATCAAGCTCAAAGAAGTTCGCTAAGCCTGACGCGACATGACATGTGGCAGTGATTTTTTTTTTTCAAAATACTATTTCTCAAAAAATTATTTTTCTTAAATTTTCCCTTTGGTGTTTCATTTATTTTAGAATAAAATATTTTGTCTTTTCTATCAAGAGTTGGGAGATCAGAAGGTCAAGCGGAGATAGCAGGACAAGGAGCAGACAACTGAAGAAATTGACACAGATCAATCCGTTTTAAAATTAACAATTTTTCTGTGGACGCAGGTTTACAGCTTTGCTCTAAAATCAGCAAATTTCTTCGATTGACGAATATGGGAAGTCAAGGGGGTAGAAGGCTCTTCCCCAAAATCTACGATTTTTCTACGGATGCAATAATTATTTTATATTTCACATATCGAAGACTTGGGAATGTTACGTTATTTCGATTCTCAGCAACATGAAATCTAAGGAACGTCTAGCTAGATTCAAAGATGAATCAAGCAAAAATCTCAAGAGAGAGTTTACGATTTCCATAAAGGACATCATCTACGTCATATTATCAGATATGATATTATTACTACCCAGAGAGGACATTTATTTTATTGTCGATCAAGACACAACACTACCCATAAGGGGTCATTTTATTTTATTGTCGATCGGGATGATACACTACCTGAAGGTTCATTTTACCGCTATTGTCAATTGAGTCGATATGATTATCCGGAAGACACCTAGAAGATCACTATGTTACTGATTGAAGCATTATCTTTATTTGGTACAAGGATGGCATCAAGATTTAATATTCAAGTATCACAGGAAGATATTCATGCCCCGCATAAGTTATGTAACACGAGTCAATATTCATGCATCGCGATTTAATATTTATGCATCGCGGAAGTCATGCATTGCGAGTCAATATTCATGCATCGCGGAGGATCATGCATCGCGAATCAATATTCATTCATCACGGAAGATCTTGAATCACGAGTTAATATTCATGCATCGTGGAAGATCATTCGTCGTGAGAAGATATTCATGCCTCGCAGAAAGTTATGCATCACGAGAAGATATTCATGACTCGCAGAAAGTTAAGCACCGTGAGAACATATTCATGCCTCGTATAAAGTTATGCATCGCGAGAAGATATTCATGACTCGACAAAAATTATGCATCACGAGAAGATATTTATGCCTTACAGAAATTTATGCATCACGGGAAGATATTCATGTCCCACACAATATCATGCATCGCGAGTCAATATTCATACATCGCGGAAGATTATGCATCGCGAGTCAATATTCATGCATCGCGGAAGATCATGCATCGCGAATCAATATTCATGCATCACGGAAGATCATGCATCGCGAGTTAATACTCACGCATCGCGGGTTAATATTTGTACATCGCGAGATGATATTCATGTCTCGCGGGAAAATATTCATGCCCCACAAGAAATCACGCATCACGAGAAGATATTCATGCCTCGCAAGAAATCATACACTGCCAGAGAAGGAATCGCGCATCTCAAGAGAAATATTTACCCATTGGCATCAACTGCATCCTTTTATTTTGATAAAAGTAAACATCAAGAAGAGCATCAAAGATGACGTCAAGAGAAAATACCAACAATGCATCAACTTTTATTTATTTCAACATCAAACGAAGAGTACATGTAAGATTATATTGCAAACATAAGACATAAGATTTATTTGCTTTAGGTCAAGCCCATTCTAGTTGACGTCAAATGTCGAAGGAGAGAAATTAAGTGTCAAATCAGTAAAAGATACTATCTCTCATTTGAATCACATTTTTATACTGACGAGTTTATCTGAGTCTTTGTCGAGAGCATCCAAAAGGATGAATTCTCCAAAACATACCACAAGTGCGGACGACATAAAAAAGGATGCAATACAATGTGGAACTCTTTCTTACCAGCGAAATGGGACATAGTCCAAACAGGAGTGTCAAACTCTTAGGACGCGAGCAGAGGAGAGACTTTCCACCACAATTAAACCACACCCCTATAAGAAGTCATGTGAGTTCTTCTTTGGCTTTTTTAAGTTTCAATTTTGCATTCGGATTTTCGGTATCCGCCGGAAGCAAATTTCCAATCTGAGTGACAGTGCACCAAGATCTTTGGAAATTATGTCTGTGTAAGTTCTTAATTATGGGTGTGAAGCGCGCCACATTCATGGCTAAGAGGTTACAAGCCTCTTTTTCATACTCTATTTAATTTGTCACTTATACAGAACCGAGGTTGTCTAACATAATAGACTTCCTTTTCAACCGATCGAGTAGAACTGCAAACAACCTGACTCCTAAGGATTAAGGATATGTAGGCAGGCTCAATGTAAAAACTCGGCTGTATTCCAACATTCGCTCTTAAATGCCCATCCTGAGCATTTTTGATGCCTTCATAATCCATTGTCGAGATTTGAATTCTTTCAAAATCGTGCACTAAATCGAGTGTATCAAATTACAAGTGGCCTGAATTATCATGTAGCCTGAGATATGTAGAAAACCCATTTTCATGTCTCAGCCACATTTCCTAGAGTCCATACCAATTTTTTGTCAGAAAGATGAATTTGTGGTCGGTTAAAATTAGATTGGTCAATTTCTTTTTCCTTGAATTTCTTGCATCAATCAAAGTAAAATGAGGGACAGTTGTTGACACCTAATTTTGACCCTCCTAGATAGAAATTAAATAATGAGCTTCTTAATTCTAAACGATTTGAAATAATTAGATAAAGTTTATATGTTTCAATTTATTTTAAATCAATCTTATCGCTTTCAATAATTTTAGATAGTATATATGTTTACGTAAGTATATATACGACTAATATTTTATCTTTATTCAAAATTGCCTCAAAAAGACTTTACTTCGTTAAATATTCTACTAATTAGTTCGCTTATACAATTGTTTATATTTTAGATCGTTTATTTTGTTATCAAGCTAATTGTTGTATTTCGTTAAAATTAAAGAAACTTATTAATTAATTTATTCATCTTATTATCGACAAAATATGTTTAACCCACTTTTGTCGAGACCCCAAAATCGGGAAATTTGTATTCCCCCATCCCTATCCCGAATTAATTATCACTAATTTTCAGCAATCAAAACCTTTTTCTTTAAAATTGGATTCCGATTTGTAGAAGCCCAATTACCCTTTTCCCCAACCCACCATTACTCCAGTCCAACTTAGTGCAACAGCCCATTAGAAATAAACCCAAAACCAGCCCATTCCAAATCGAATTTATGATGTTCCCAGCCCAATTTAATTCTCAGAGAAAAGAAGAAGCATTTCAGTTGGCCCAACTCTTTTATTCCCTTGACCCAATTCTCCTTTAGACCCAACCTAGTTTGATTTCTTCCTAAAGAAAAACTCGGCAAAGGACCTCAACGTCAACTTGATAGAAGCAACGCACGTCAAAGTTCACGATGAAGCGATAGTGGTACACGATAGCGACCAAAACGTCCCCAACGCAGCGACCAAATGACACCTGCTCGATTCACCATGTTTGCGAGATCGTCACAACATCAAAATAGACGCAGGCCAGTACGCTGTGGTTCCTTGTCTTCTTCCTCAACGTCCGTTTCCATTCGTACTACAGCCGTAAAGTCTCAACTTCCCTTTGTCCGAGTCAAGCCTGCTCCAAAATTAACGTGCAGGTCCCGGAGTTTAAAGAATTGAAGTGGAAGAAGAGGAAGAGATTGGGCCTCAAGGCCCAAATTTATTTTCCAAAATTTTGTATTTTAGTTGTTTTGGGCCTAAGCCCTTGTTGTATCGCTTATTATTTTTGCTAGAATTTTAGGAAAGGTACAATGGTCCTAAGACATAAAAATAAAGTGGTTCAAAGGCCCAAACAGTCAAATGGGTCAAAAACCCAAAATACGTGGGTCCAAATTTCCGGTCAAGGTGGACAGAAAACATGGATTTTGACCCGACACTCTTTCCCTCTCTCTATACTCTTTCTAACTCTCTTATTTTTATCACTAATCTGCTTTATTTGTCGCTAGTTAAAAGTTAGAAAACTTCAGATCCCCGTAGAACGTCGTAAATGTTTTATCAATTTAAAATTGAATAAAAAATTGATTCTAAAAAGAGAAATAAACATGCAAACGAATATTTACTTAAATAATAAATACTTCGTAATGGAAAGTAACTCCAGTAAATTTTATCTTAAAAGTATATTTTTATAAGTTATAACATTTATCCAAACAAAGTTATTTGTCGGATAACCGTATTTAGCGGATATTTTAGGTGATTAACCCCTTCCTAAAATATAAGTATGAATACCCGAACCCTTTAAAGTTTTCGACTGATTTTTATGTTTAAGTGTTTCGAAAACATAGTTTTTTTATTAATTTTTCTAAATAATTAAGTGATGACTCTAAAAAAGTAGAAAAACTTTTACAAAACAATATTTTTCCGCAAATTAGATAAAACCGGTGACACCTGAATGAATGGAATGTCGAGAGACATAAGCCTCTTCCGAAATTTTCTCCCTTAAGTCATCTATATCCGGCACACAAAATCTACCTTGGTATCCAAGTACCCCACATTATCCGTGGTTTTAAGTCTAAATAACTTTGCTAAGAACCTATTCTTTCAACTCCTTCAATAGACGATCAACATGTTGCTTAGACTTCACCTCTACCACTAAAGACAACTCGGAGTTATGACAAACCATAAACCCTTTTAGGAGAATCTTCTAGTCGAACACCAAACGGGCCAATCTATGCACGTCTCTTGCTAACTCTTTCTTCTTATCAACTAAACGAGTCACACTAGCCATAGATGTTTATCTGAAAGCATCCGCAACCACATTGGCTTTCCCGGGGTGGTAAAAGACGCTCATATCATAGTCTTTTAAAAGTTATAGCCACTTTCTTTGATGTCTTTGAGTGAGCACATATTGGAGACTTTTGTGATCGCTGAACACACCTACATGAACCCCATAGAGTTAATGTCTCCATATGTTCAAACCAAACAGTATGACCGCTACTTCAAGGTCATAAGTTGGGTAGTGCTTATCATGTACCATGAGTTTCCTAGAGGCCTATGCTATCACTTTACCATGCTGCATAAGAATACAACCCAAACCTACTTGAGAAGCGTCACAATACACAACAAACCCTTCGGTACCCTCTGGTAAGGTCAATACTGGAGCGAAGGTAACCTTATATTTCTATTCTTAAAAACCTCTTTCACAAGCTTCCGTCCACTCAAACTTAACTTTCTTTTGTGTTAGGGTTGTCAAGGGAGAAGAAATACATGAGAATCCATCTACAAACCTCCTATAATACCGGGCTAAACTCAAAAATCTTTGAATGTTAGTAGTACTTAGGGGTCTAGGACAATTCCTAACAACTTCCATCTTCTTCGGATTTACCTTAACATGCTCACTTGAAAAAATATGACCAAGAAAAGCAATTGACCTTATCCGAAATTCACACTTATCGAATTTAGCAAAAAGCTGGTTATCTTTAAGTACTTGCAAAACTATCCTCAAGTGGTTAATATGGTCATTCTCACTCCTCGAGTATACCGAAATGTCATAAATTAAGACAATAACAAACAAAATCAAGATAACTTCTAAAGACTCTATTCGTAAGGTCCATGAAAGCCGCCGGGCCATTCGTTAACCTGTAGAACATGACTAAGAACACATAGTGACCATATTTATTCGGAAGGCCATTTTTGAAATATCAATCCCTCTTACTCTAAGGTGGTGATAACCCGACCTCTAATTAATCTTTCAAAAGTAACTCGCCCCTTGGAGTTGGTAAAACATATCATTGATCCTAGGGAGTGTACTTTCTTTACTGTGACTTTGTCCAATTGTCGGTAATCATTACACATACTAAATGAACCATCTTTCTTTTTCAAAAATATCATCGGCGCACCCCATGAAGATATGCTTGGTTGAATAAAACCCTTATCTAGCAAATCCTTTAGTTGAACTTTTAATTCCTTCAATTCGGACGAAACCATCCGGTAAGGAGGGATTGAGATGGATTTCATGTACGACAATAAATCAGTGCCAAAATTTATTTTCTATTTCGGAGGAATTCTAGGCAAGTATCCGGGAAAAATTTCTAGAAAATACTTCATTACGAGGACCGACTTTAAAGGAGGAGTCTCGGACTCATGATCGTTGACTCTTACAGTATGATAGATACATCCCTTAGAAATTAACTTACAAGCTTTTAGAATGAAATAATTTGACCTCTAGGGATTGAGTTTTCCACCTTCCATTCTAAAATGTGTTCATTAGGAAATTGAAACTTGATACCCGATATCTACAATAAATTGACACAAAACTAGCATGTGAAAAATCCATCCCCAATACTACATCAAAGTACAACATATCAAGTTCTACCAAATTAACCAATGTGACTCTATTGGTCAATGAAATGGGACAACCCCTATAAACTCTTCTAGCACCTACAGAATTACCCACCAGTGTAAAAACAAAAAAGGGTTCATCTAAGACATCGGGGATCACATCAAATTTCATAGCCACTCAAGGAGTTACAAAATACAAAGTGGCACCGAGATCCAACAATGCATAAACATTAAGTGAAAATACTTGCAACATACCGGTAACAACATTCGAAGAGCTCTCTTGATCACCTCGGGGTTGAAGTGCACAAAAGAGATTCTTCTTAGGAGCATCCGAGTTAGGATCAGTTGTTTGTGCTTGAGCATTCTCTCTTCCTTAAACCTTCAAGATAGGACAATCTCTCCTCATGTGTCCACTCATACCAGAACCATAGCAATTTCCCGTGCCAAATAGGCATTTGCCTTCATGCTTTCTACCACACTTTGCACAAATAGACTTATCAACATAAGAACCAACATGTCCTTGTGGCTTAGGGTTAGACACTCCACCTTTGTTGGCCCTTGGAGTTTTAGAAGGACCTTTGTTGGAATAACTCTTTTTGAACTTTGGCTTATCTTGAAAAATCTAGCCTTAGAAGAATTTCTATTATCGGCCCTTGACCTCTTCAACTCCCTACCAACTTGCTTAAGATTTTGCTCCTCAATTTGTATAACATGAACCATTAGATGAGAGATGTACATGCTTGGAATTAGCATGACCAACCTACATTCATTCACCACAAGATCGAATATCACCATAACAAATTTGTTCATTTTCGCCCTAGAGTCCGCCACCATAGTAGAAACATATTTGGATAGTTGACTGAACTTGAGACTATACTCCCTCACGCTCATACCCCCTTGACGAAGATTTATAAATTCTTGAATTTCACTCTCTCTCAATTACAAGGGGAATAACCTATCAAGGAAAGCCTCCTTAAATAATTCCCAACCTTTCGGACCCTATCTAATAGGTCTCTCTTATTTCCATTGTTCATCCCAAACTTGAGCTACATTTTTGAGTTGATAGGCGGCTAGTTCTGCCTTCTATTGAGAGGACATACCCATAACATCTATCACCTTAAACACTTCATCAATGAACCCTTGCGGGTCCTCCTACACTTGGAGCCAAAAAAGTAGGGTAATTCACTGTTGTGAAATCCTACTTCGCGAAGCGATTGTTCTAGCATTGGGGTTCACTTGCACCCTAGTGTCCCTAGCCATTTCAGTCGCCAAGACTTGAGTCAAACTATGAATGGTCGTCCTTATCTCAACATTTGACATAGGTACTTGAGGGTTTTGAGGAGCTTGAGGAGGAACCACCTCATTCCACCTCATTCATATTCTCGTACTCGGCCCTCCTAGCATTAGTCTTTTTTATATTCATTGCCTAAGCACATGAAAGGATTAGAAGAACGTACTAGATAGAGTCCAGACTCTTAGGCATGACTAATGAATGTAAAAAGAGTGAAATTTCCTAAACATCTCATAGCCTCTCATTCATAATTGTGTCACTTTACACCAATGAACAAGACTCTACAAGACGGACGCCAAATACTCATCCAGTGCCGTAGTCGCGACTTTGTAGACTGATGAGGCAATTTGTACCTGAGTCCTTCTTCTCTAACCCTTTGAATTTCGTGCCTGATTTGTCCTATATTTATCTATAACTCCTCTCTAGTAAGTTCCCTCTTGATACTCTTAACCCTTCCCATAGATGTGATTCTTCCTTTCATGAGACGATAGAGTACTATTTTTGAATTTGGGCATGAGATGTGTTTTTTAGTGAGAAACTTAACAATCGGAAAATTTTGGTCGGACATTTTGTAATAGTGTCTTGTGTATATTTTCAGAAATTTATAAAAAAGAATGCGCTAACAATGCCATCATTCAAAACAACATATCACATAAACAATTAAAAAAAAAACATATATCGCATGACAACCATGTATGTGGCTCTTTGTGCCAAGGGTAGGCCTAGCGATCTGAAAGATGTATTGCGTCATTTAAAACATATTGTTGCATCCCTCAAAATAAGCTTCACAAATAATCATAGAATTCGTTACACAGATTTAACCAAAATGGGGGGGGGGGTACATTTTCGGAAGGCTAATGCATTGCAAATGCAAATAGAAAACAATCCCACACAGGGGAATTAAAAAGTTGACGCTCCTGCTCCTCCTCTTCCCTTTTCTACCTCTTCGCGGATGATGTTGGTCCTTCTTAAATAGGTACTTGATGGTTTTGAGGATCTTGATGGGGAACCGCCTCATTCACATTCTCGTACTCGGCCCTCCTAGCATTAGTATTTCTTATATTCATTGTCTATAAGCACAAGAAAGGATTAGAAGAATGGACTAGATATTGTCAAGACTCTTAGGTACGACAAATGAATGACAAAAGGGTGAAAGTTCATAGACATCTCATACCCTCTCATTCAAAAGTGTGGCACTTTACACCAATGAACAAGACTCTATAAGACGTGGTATTCTGAGATATCAATCCTACAATCTTTCCAAACCTTACGCTTGGATACCATGTTTTCACGACCCGAGAGCACCCCTAGTCGGACACGGCGTACTTGACCTCACGGAGGTCTTATACAAGAACATAACATTCATCATCGCATATATTCTTAGAAAAATATTGAATAATTAAAAGCTTTTAAAATTTATAAATCAACTTCTTCTATATATCAAAATAGGCACTAAATTTGTCTTAGAGTACCATCTTGACAAACGAATACAAAAGTTGGGACTTAGCCCTTACATCAATAGAAAGTCTTAGAATAGGATAGAACAATATAGAATCATATGTGCTTTGTCCTCGGATTTAAGGACTCACCAACTTGGGTAAGCAAATCCAAGATTCTTTAGAAATGACATTGAATCACTTTAATGGCCCAAAGCTACATGTGGGGCGGGGGGGGATAATATGGGTTAGTACAACACACGTACTAAGTATGGTGTCATGCACATAAAACATTTGAAATACACATAAAAGGAAATTTTAGTTGAAAACATGCTCTTTATCAAGTAAGACCCATTACACATACAACATAAGGCACATAAGCCGAATCAACATGATAGTAACCCAAAATATAAGTAATCTAAGCAACACAAGTGCAATGCCAAGGATAGGATTCCATAACCCTATCAAAAGCTCTGTGTCAACTATAAGCCACCTACAACATTCAGATGTCATAATATCATTATTATCATAAGCATACCATAAGATGAAGACAACCATGCTCATAATATTTATATATAGGTTACAATGCATAATCCAAATTCAACATAATCAATGAAGAACCCTACTACAACCACCTCTTAGAATCCTACATATGCAATGTTCAAGAGAAGTCCCATACCCTCCCTTCCACTATGTATAACCCCTTAAGAAAGCCCTTGTGGTAGTTCATATCCTTATATTCATTATTTAATAAATTTACTGTTTCATTTTGGGAAAGATTGCAATAACCGACATAGACCAAGTGATCTACATGGAATACGATGTTCTACTCACACACCGAAAAGACTTCCATATCATGAGACAACATATATCTTTGGGTAACCATACATACTAAGAAGATGGAACCATGTGGGGAGCCAGACTTGCTAAACATAAAAGCTTCCATCTCACTTTCACGTCCTCCCGGTGCTACACATTTATTCTCTTTAGTAGTCATCTTTAGTCATTACATAAGTTCACATTACTCTTTACTAGACACTTATGTCAACATCTTATCATAATATCTCATAGGGGTTTCATAAGTGAGAATGCTCCTTTCACTTTAAAAACACTAGTAAGTGAGTAAACCTTTCACTTTAACATTACATTATAATCATAAGAACTATCTTTCAATCATATAACCATCTTACTATAGCATGCAAACATAATTTATACCTAATTAAAGCGAGTAGGGTTTAGGATGAGGAAACCTTGTCTTCAACACCACAACAACACAATAGATATAACATCATTACAATCTACGTGATTCACCTTTTATACATAAACTCCATAGAAAACCAACCTTCATACCTTTTTGCCCTTCAAGGGACTTGATACTTCAATCAACCCAAAAATTCATAATGAACGCATAATAGAAGGTAACTCATGGAGTAATAACATAACTAACATCAACATAAACAATTAGTTTATCCATCATCTTCAACCTATCCACAATATCAAATCCAATAATTAGGAAATTAGGAAAGAACATGGGTCTAAGGGAATTTCAAGTGAATAACAACAAATACTCATCATTATACACATAATCAACCCTAATTATCCAAAATTAATCATAATAAATCCATAAAATTTGTTTAGGAAGGAAACCCATGTGTAAGAGTAAAACCCTAACATTTGTGGAACTTTTTAACGCTTAACTTGAGAGGAACTCTTGGAAAAAGGATTCCCAAGAGAGAAAAGCAAACATACCTAGTTAATCTTCAAGAATTATGGAAGAAAATTCAGTTCTTGAAGCCATAGTGAAAGCTTTTAGTCCTCTTCAATAGAGTCTTGTGTGGAGAGAGTTGGTGTTTTGATTTAATGTATTTAGTTAGAATAACTTGGGGTAATAGGATTGGGGTCTTATAGTTAGGTTTATTCAGTTAATTAAATCACTAACCAATCCCTTTAACCCCTAATTAAATAACTAATTCGAACTGAGACCCTTGACTTAAAAACAAAAAACCAAAAAACTGCCAACACCTATGAACTATAGGTGGCTCTACGCGGCGTGCTGCTTCATTGTGCAACTGGTATGAGGGTGGGAAAATGAGGTACTTGGTGGGAGACTAAGTCTCAACCCACGAGCCCCTTACACTCCCTGTCACTTACTTGACTGTCCGTCAAGGGTGGTCGTGGAATGCTGCTATTTTTTAACAGATTTTTCTCAAAAGTTCTAGTCCTCCATAAGGACCCCTAGGGTGGTCCTTGGGGGGGGGGAGGGTTGTACCCGGATGTTTTGACCCTAAAAACATTTTTTTACCTATTTAAAATATTTTTACAAGATTTAACCATCATATGACACTCCAAAGCCTTCACAAGACTTAAGAACACCTATTAGATCAATTTCACTAGCTTCTCGACGTCATGATCGTTTCTTGACGTTTAGACTGTAATACTTTCTAAACAAGTTAATTACATTAGTTTATACCTAGAAACATCAACCATTTTAGATCATTATTCATAATGTATGTCTTTAGCTTAGGTCATTAGATTTTCTGGGTGTTTCAATACTCCCCCTTGGGAACATTCGTCCCCCAATGACACTTGGATTCTTTTCTAGGGAAGACAATAACTAAAGACTAGCAGCCCATCAACAAGAAACATCAATAAAACTTCATAGCATTACATTACATAGGAACTTAATCCACAACATTCTTATGCAAGAAACTCATTATTTCACATAACCATAGGAGGAACTACCTTCTCCAATTTCAATGAGCACTATTTTGGGCATTTAGAGAATCAACATGATATTTCTTTATCAAGACAACATCAAGAATGTTTAATACAACTCTCATGAAGACTACATATTATATCACATTTAAGTGCAAGGCAACCATGAGAAACATAATGCATGAGAATCAAAATATATTTATGCATGGCTTCTCACAATAACATGCACATATAAGGAAACCATGAAAGGTTTAACATTACACATAACTTTTAATTTGTACCAAATTAAGAGAAACAAATAACATAAATTTGACTAGGAGCTAGAGGAAAAAGATGAGGATAGAGGGATTTTATGGCAACTTCGGCCTCCCATGTTGCACCTCAACTAGGTGGTTTCACCATAGGAATTTTATAGAGGCAACCTCTTTATTCCTATATTTCTTAACTTCAAGATCCATGATCTCAATCGGAAACTCTTTATAAGAAAGGTTCTCATTCACTTCTAAACCTTGTAAAGGGAGAATAGACACAGCGTCACCTATGTATTTCTTAAGCATAGAAACGTGGAACAACGGATGAACCGAGGCAAATTCATTTGGCAAGGTCAACTCATAAGCAACTTTCCTGGCTCACTTCAAACTTTCATAAGGACCCATATACCGAGGACTAAGTTTCCCCTTTTTACCAAATCTCATTACCTTCTTCATGGGTGAGATCTTCAAGTAGACCCACTCACCTACGTCAAACTAAAGGCCCCTTCTTATAATGCCGACATAAGACTTTTGCCAAATTTGAAACATTTTCAACCTATACCTTATAAGTCGAACCTTTTCAATAGATTCATAAACAATCTCCAGACCAAGAAGAGCAAACTCACCTACTTCAAACCAAACAACCGGAGATCCGCACCTCCTACCATAAATTGCTTCGAATGGAGCTATCACAATACTTAAATGGTAACTATTCTTGTAAGAAAACTCTATCAACAACAGATGATTATACCCTTGAAGTCAATAACACATGCCCTAAACATGTCTTCTAAGGTTTGGATGGTATGTTCCGCTTGACCATCCGTAGAAGGGTGAAATGCGGTGCTAAGTTTTACCTTAGTACCAAACCCATCTTGGAATGATTTCCAAAAGTAAGAAGTAAATTAGGTGCCTCTATCTGAAATAATGGACAAAGGAACTCCATAAAACTTCACTATCTCCCTAACATATACCTTAGCGTACCCTTCCGCCGAATAAGTAACTTTGACGGGAAGGAATTGGGCTGATCTTTAAACCTATCCACAATGACCAAAATGGAGTCATATTGCCTTCTAGTTCGAGGAAAACGTACCATAAAATCCATATTTACATCCTCCCACTTCCATGTAGGGATGTCTATATTTTAGGATAAACCACCCGACCTTTGATGCTCGGCTTTGACTTGTTGACAATTTTGACACTTGGCCGCAAAGTCCACTATGTCCCTCTTTATTTCGTTCCACCCATAGATTCTCGTAGGTCATGATACATCTTGGTGACACCCAAATGAATGGAATATCGGGAGACATAAGCCTCTTCCAAAATTTTCACCCTTAAGTCGTCTATATCCGACACACACAATCTACCTTGGTATCTAAGTACCCCATATTCTCCTTGCAGGTAAGTCTCAATAGCTTTGCTAAGAACCTATTCTTTCAACTCAATCAATAGAGGATCAATATGTTGCTTAGACTTCACCTCAACCACTAAAGACAACTTGGAGTTATGACAAACCATGAGACCTCGTTTAGGAGAATCTTCTAGTCGAACATCCAACCGGGCCAATCTATGCACGTATCTTTCTAACTCTTTCTTCTTATCAACTACATGAGTCACACTATCCATAGAAATTTGACTGAAAGCATCCGCAACCACATTGGCTTTCTCGGGGTGGTAAAAGACGCTGATATCATAGTCTTTTAAAAGTTCTAGCCACTTTCTTTGACGCAGATTCAAGTCTCTTTGAGTGAGCACATATTGAAGACTTTTGTGATTGCTGAACACATCTACATGAACCACATACAGATAATGTCTCCATATGTTCAAAGCAAACAGTATTACCGCTAGTTCAAGGTCAGGAGTTGGGTAGTACTTCTCATGTACCATGAGTTTCCTAGAGGCATATGCTATCACTTTAACATGTTGCATAAGAATACAACCCAAACCTACTTGAGAAGCGTCAAAATACACAACAAACCCTTTTGTACCCTCTGTAAGGTCAATATCGGAGCGAAGGTAACCTTATCTTTCTATTCTTTAAAAGCTCTTTCACAAGCTTCCGTTCACTCAAACTTAACTTTCTTTTGTGTTAGGGTTGTCAAGGGAGAATAAATAGATGAGAATCCATCTACAAACCTCCTAGCTAAACCCAAAAATCATTGAATGTCAGTAGTACTTAAAGGGTCTAGGCCAATTCCTAACCGGTTCCGTCTTCTTCAGATTGACCTTTACATGCTCACTCCAAATAATATGACAAAGAAAAGCAACTGATCTTAACCAAAACTCAAACTTATAGAATTTAGCAAAAAGATGGGTATCCTCGAGTACTTACAAAACTATCCTCGAGTGGTTCATATAGTCATTCTCACTCCCCGAGTATACCAAAATATCATCAGTAAAGACAATCACAAGCAAATCAAGATGATTTCTAAAGACTCAATTCGTAAGGTTCATGAAAGCCGCTGGGGCATTCGTTAACCCGAATGACATGACTAAGAACACATAGTGACCATATCTTTTTCGGAAGGCCATTTTTTGAATATGAAACCCTATTACTCTAAGGTGGTGACAACCCGAACTCATATGAATCTTTTAAAAGTAACTCGCCCCTTGGAGTTGGTCAAGCAAATCATTGATCCTAGGGAGTGTATACTTTCTTTATCGTGACTTTGTTCAATTGTCGGTAACCAATACACATCCTAGGTGAACCAGTTTTCTTTTTCTCAAATAGCATCGGTGCACCTCATGAAGGTATGAATGGTTTAATAAAACCCTTATCTAGCAAATCCTTAAGTTGTGCTTTTAATTCCTTCGATTCGGATGGGGCCATCCGGTACGGAGGGATTGAGATGGATTGCATATACGACAATAAATCAGTGCCAAAATTTATTTTTCATTCGGGAGGAATTCTATGCAAGTCATCCGGAAAAACTTCTAGAAAATACTTCACTACGAGGACCGACATTAAAGGGCGAGTCTCACACTCAAGATCCTTGACTCTGACAGTATGATAGATACACATCTTAGAAATCAACTTACAAGCTTTTGGAATGAAAGAATTTGACCTCTAGGGGTTGATTTTCCCTCCTTCAATTCTAAAATGTGTTCATTAGGAAATTGAAACTTGATACCAGATATCTACAATAAATTGACGCAAAACTAGTATATAGAAAATCCATCCCCAATATGACATCAAAGTACAACATTTAAAGTTCTACCTAATCAACCAATGTGACTCAATTGGTCAATGAAATAGGACAACCCGCATAAACTCTTCTAGCACCTACAGAATCACCCACCATAGTAGAAACCAAAAAGGCTTCATCTAAGACATCGGGGATCATATCAAATTTCATAGAAACTCAAGGAGTTACAAAAGACAAAGTGGCACCGAGATCCAACAATGAATAAACATTAATTGAAATACTTGCAACATACCGGTAACAACATTTGAACAACTCTCTTGATCATCTCGGGATTGAAGTGCACAAAAGCGATTCTTCATAGGTGCATCTGAGTTAGGACCACTTGCTTGTGCTTGAGCATTCTCTCTTCATTGAACCTTCAAGATAGGACAATCTCTCGTCATATGTCCACTCATATTAGAACCATAGCAATTACCCGTGCCAACTAGGCATTTGCGTCCATGCTTTCTACCACACTTTGCACAAATAGTCTTATCAACATAAGAACCACACTTCCTTGTGGTTTATGGTTAGACACCCCACCTTTCGTGACCCTTGGAGTGTTATAAGGACTTCGGTTGGAAACCTCTTTTTGAACTTTGGATTATCTTGAAAAATCTAGCCTTGGAATAATTTCTATCATCGGCCCTTGACCTCTTCAACTCCCTACCAAGCTGCTTAAGCTTTCGCTCCTCAATTTGTTTGGCATGAACTATTAGAGGAGAGATTTCCATGCTTGAAATTATCATGGCCGACCTACATACATTCACCACAAGATTTAATATCCCCATAACATATTTGTTCATCTTAGCCCTAGACTCCTCCACCATAGTAGAAGCATGTTTGGATAGTTGACTGAACTTGAGGCTATTCTCCCTCACACAATACCCCCTTGAAGAAGATTGATAAATTCTTGAATTTTCCTCTCCCTAAATTTCAAGGGGAATAACCTATCAAGGAAAGCCACCATAAATGATGCCCAGCCTATCAGACCCTCTCTAATAGGTCTCTCCTATTTCCATTGTTCATCCCAAACTTGAGACACATTTTTGAGTTGATAGGCGGCTAATTCCGCCTTCTCTTGAGAGGACATACCCATAACATCTATCACCTTAAACACTTCATCAATGAACCCCTGTGGGTCCTCCTCCACTTAGAGCCAAAAAAGTAGGGGTATTCATCGTTGTGAAACCCCTAATCCGAGAAACGATTGTGCTAGCATTGGGGAACACTTGCAGGCTAGTTTCCCTAGCCATTTGAGTCGCCAAAACTTGAGTCAAACTATGAATGGTTGTCCTTATCTCAACATTAGACATAGGTACTTCTTCAGTAGGTACTTGAGGGTTTTGAGGAGCTTGAGGAGGAATCGTCTCATTCATATTCTCGTACTCGTCCCTCCTAGCATTAGTCTTTCTTATAGTCATTGCCTATAAGCACATGAAAGGATTAGAAGAACATACTAGATAGAGTCCAGACTCTTATGCACGACAAATGAATGTCAAAAGAGTGAAATTTCCTGAGCATCTCATAGCCTCTCATTCATAAGTGTGGCACTTTACACCCACGAACAAGACTCTACAAGACGGACAATGAATACTCATCCAGTGCCGTAGTCACGAGTTTGTAGACTGATGAGGCAATTTCGTACCTGAGTCCTTCTTCTCTAACCCTTTGAATTTCGAGCCTGATTTGTCCTATATTTCTCTGTAACTCCTCTCCAGTGAGTTCCCTCTTGATACTCTTACCCTTTCCCATAGTTGTGATTCTGCCTTTCATGAGACGATAGAGTACTATTTTAGAATTTGGGCATGAGATGTGTTTTTTGTGAGAAACATAAGACTCGGAAAATTTTTGGTCGGACATTTTGTATTAGTGTCATGTGAATATTTTTAGAAATTTATGAAAAAGAGTGGGTTAACAATGCCATCATTCAAAACAACATATCACATAAACAATTAAAAATACATATATCACGTCCTAATCATGTATCTGGCCCTTTGTGCCAAGGGTAGGCCTAGCGATCTGAAAGATGTATTGCGTCATTTAAAACATATTGTTACTTTGTGCCAAGGGTAGGCCTAGCGATCTGAAAGATGTATTGCGTCATTTAAAACATATTGTTGCATCCCTTAAAATAAGCTTCACAAATAATCATAGCATTCGTTACACAGATTTGATCAAAATGGGGGGTACATTTTCGTGAAGGGGAATGCACTGCAAATGCAAATAGAAAACAATCCCATGTAGGGGAATTAAAAAGTTGACGCTCCTTCTCCTCCTCTTCCTTTTTCTACCTCTTCGCGGATGATGTACTTGCTTGTTACCACGTATGGCTAAGCAAGAAAAAAGCTTTGGAAGATGGTGGCATGTCCCGGAGAGTGTCGATCTGCTCATCCAAGGTTATATCTAGACGCATCAAACATGCCCTCGCATCGGCTAACTCTTGTGACATCATAACTAAGGCCCTCTAACTTTCAAATTCTCTGGATTGGTACTCTTACTCCCTAAATTTAAATTCTTGTTCCCATTGGTTCCATTCTTGTTAAAAATGATATACGTGGATCCAGAGCCTCATCTGTACACCTTCGATTTATCGACCCACGCGTGGTGTCGAGTTCACTACACCACGAAAATCATCCTGCAACCATGTTTTGTATTCATCAAACCCATCTTCGTATATGTTTTCAGCCATATTTCCTTTCATTTTGACGCGTTCGGCCCATTCTTGGAGGATGGTTTTGGCGAAAGGTAGTTTAATACACTAATTGCAATCAATGATGAAGGAACTACTATCCCCTTTGAAAGGTTTGGTTTGTCTTCTACCGAATTGGCGCATCACGCTAGTTGGATTGTATGGTTGCATTCGTCTGATGCCGGGAAGGACTAGAAAATGAAATTTCCCCCCGGAGTCGCTATCTTCTCTGACATAAAGTTCTAAAGCATCCGTTGTATGTCTTATTCTCTTAGGTCATAAAATACTCTTGCCTATGCATCCCTTGTGGTGTGAATCGGGAACCTGTGAATGCTTAGGTAAAACTCGTAATTGTCAAGGGGAATCGTCTGGCTCGGTTTGGACAACTCTTGTTCCTGAGCGCTGTCTTTTTTACATAGATGTTCAGTCATCCACCACTGAAGCAAAATGTTGCACCCTTGGAAAAATTGGAACCCGTTTTTACACAAACTCAGAGATCGATAGATGTAGGCCAAAATGATTGGGGCTAGACTGTAGTGTTTCTTTGCTTCTTCTCCTTTACCAATCCCTCTAAAGATGGTGTCTACTACCATCATAACCAGGGTATCAATCTCTTTTCCTTCTTGGAAACACCATCGTTCCTGAAAGGCATGCAGAGAACGCAATAGTCTGAGTTTGTCTCCAAATGCTATGATTATGGAACTCGTTTGAGAATAATCTGAAATAGCTGTCGTACCCCCACATTTTAAAAAATCACATTAATGGTATATTTTGAGCACCCAACCAGTCCGCGTTCATTAAAAGTAACATGTCTTTCAATTTCTCACTGGTTGGCCTATCCAGTATAAGGATGTGATGATCTGGATATTTTTTTCTCTTGCTACATGTTCCGGTAGAGTCCAAACAATCCTTTATCTCCTCTATTGTTGGCGTTATTTTGACGTCTCCAAACCGGAAAACCATCTTTTTATCATCCCCAAACCGAGCAATTACCTCGATAACCGTGGGCCAAACCTTGAAGTCCATTATCGAAGGTAGGTGGCCCAAGTGAATAGAGATTTCCCTCTTTTGACAGTCTTTGAGGTTGTTCTAGCACAGAGGAAGAATATCTGGTGTCTCGGTCACCATTTTAAAGTAGAGAAATTGACTCGACATCTAAAAAAACATACAAATAGATAGTTGGTACCCCCATAAGATACAACAATCACTCAAACACGCAAACATTCTTCAAATGACATATAAGTATGATCGTCCGATCGAGCCGTGGACTCTTTGGGTTCAGGGCGGTCTTTTTAATGGGCCCAATACTCCTTGAGTGTTGGGTCATCTTAGGTAAATGCGCTACTTTTGGAATTTGGTTTAGCTCTATCTTAGTTTGACTATGAGTGGGTTTATTTTGTGGTGGGAAGGGTGGGTTTATTTTTTGGTGGGAAGGGTGACCCAAGCGGACTACTTAGGTTGGGACAATAAACGATCGTTGACTATCAAGTAGACAACTACATTCGTCACGGTGCCCCGAGAAAGATTTGGTTAACGAACAACTGCGATCCTGTATAATTGTCCTTTAAGTAATAAATAGAAACAAATGTCGTTTGACGGAGTTATGATATGCCATGAAATGCAACAGTTTAACAAAGCGGTAAATAAACAAATAAACACATAACCAAAGCAAGCTAGTTTAAGATTAGAATCCTTCTAAATCCCCAGCAGAGTCGCCATTTCTATTTTATTCATTTTTGGAAAAAATAATACTTTTGTAATTTTCGACCTTTTAGACACGCCACTTAATTTTAAAAGAAAAATCAAGAAACTATGATTTTCAAAAGATTTAAACGAAAAAAATGTTGTGAAAACCTAAGAAGGGGGTTCAGGGATCTTTATTTATATTTTAGGAAGCTTGTTAAGGCAGCTAAAATATTTGCTAACTCGACATTTTCCGATAACTAACTTGTTTGGCTAAAAAAAATATCTAACTTAAATTTTGAGCTAAGGATTATTTAGAGTTGTTTTGAAAATGATGTATGAATTATACTATCTAAGTAAATTTTAATTTGTAAAATTTTATTTTAAGTTTATTTATATTTAATCGACTTGACTTAACTAAAACAAAATAGCGTCTCCGCGGGGACTTGAAATTTTAACCTCAGAACCAATGAAAAAACAGAGCACATAAGAAATAAAGTAAGAGAGAGAGAGAGAGAGAGAGAGGGAGAGAGAGAGAGCGTTGGGTCCATATTCGGTTTCTGTCATCTTGGACCGATATTTGGACCGATTTTGTTTTTGGGTCTTAGGCCCCATTTGATTTTTTTACTCGTCCTAAACTAACAAGAAAATAAATATCTTTACTCCATAGGGACTAAGACCCAATCTTCACCTGTCCTAATGTCTAGCAAATAAAATCAATAAGGAAAATTTACATGGTTCAAACCCGAAAATAACAAAAATAAGATGCAAAGTCAAAAAAAAAAAGATAAATGAGAGCCTTTGCCCCCAAATTCTTCAACTTCCGGCCTTCCCGAATTCTTCCAACTCAGTACTGGTAAGTCAATTTTGTGGGCCCAACTCGGTATAGGAAAAATACGTGTCTTTATGACTCTCTCTCTCAGAATGCAGGGGCTAAATGGAGTCCATAAGGACTCGAAGGGATTTCACATGCAAAAAAATGATAGTACGAATTAGTATACGAAATATTAGAATGAATGAGATATATTTTAAACCAAACGGAATTCAATTAAAATAAAATCTACTGGAAAAATCAAATTAGGCCGAGGCATAGAACTCTAAAAGATCGAGTGGACCAAATTATTAGTGACAAAGTTTGTTGATAAAGTGACACTAAGTATACATTCATGACATTAAAAAAAACAAACTCAAGATATAAAGAAAAAATGTTGCATACTTGTCAAACCTAACTCCTCATGCCAAAGTCAGAACAATAATTTTTTGATAATAAAATAAAGAAAATTCATCGGTACCAAATGTGGTCTTTTAAACAAAGAGAGAAAAATTAGTGAAATTTCGCTAGATCGACCGAAAGGCACATAAAATATGACTATAGTTTATCCAATCCAAACAAACTTATTCTTCCGCGTTAACATGTTGTGCACAAATGCAAATAGACATAAATAAATAAATTACTAAGTCAATTCCAATTGCTGTTTCTATTCATGATAAAGCATGTAAAGAAATCGTAACTTAAATGTCATATATCCTCATGAGAAGCACTTCAACTTGTAAGAAACAAACCAAAGAGCACAAAGACTTGCCAAAGTAAAGATATTTTGATACACTATGGAGTACACATGATTTAAGAATACACTTGCTAGTCTCCATGATTAAATAGAACACCAAGTGACCAAACTAATTTTGGAGGGTAAGATGCAAACACACGGAGCTTAACAAATAACAAGGAATAAGAAGAATTTTTTTATTTTTTATTAAAAAAACAAATAATTTAGCAACCAAACATATTCTTGAACAATGAGAACAAAGATCATCCATAAGAAGGAAAAACAAAGAGATCATGTTCTATGTCAAGAAAATATGGGAATATATACAACATTAAAGTTGAAACAAAAACTGAAATAGGCATGGATGAGTCTTGAGACTATGAAATGTAAATCCAAATAAAACAACAATAGTAAGAAATCAGAGAAGAAATTATTTGTGCAAGCTTAGCCGAACCTAGATGATGAGGGTATAAATGAAAATTCTAACTAGATTGTCACCACATAAATTCGAAATCATGTACTAAATAAGCAGGAACGCAAGTACATAATGGCTGAAACGAGATTCGAATATGCACAACAAGGAGACATACTATCAAAGGATACTAAGTGTAAAGAAAAATCTAAACTAAAACATGCTGGAAATCGATAAAACTCAAGTCAAATATCTGCTTAGAAACACCTGGAAAACGATAAGCAAAAGAGATAGAGCTGTGCAACCTTCACTATAGACATTTGAACAACTAGGACTTAAATAATTTCATCGAGTCATAGCACAGAAAACAAAGCATATGCAGCCGAATGAAGGTAGAATCACCTACAGAAAAGGAGTCCCAAACTTTACGACGGAGCCACATTTATTACAGTATATCTTAACAATGGGAGAAAGAGCCCGGGATCCAAGGAAAAACATCAGCCTTATAACAGGAATGGGAACACATAAACTCCCAACAATCACAAAAAGACAACAAGAAAACATACTATTAACGTCTAAAACAAGTAAAACAGTTTAAAAACTCAATGGATAGCAGGCATAAAAACATGAGGAAATAAGCGAGAAGATTAATGATTTCTAAAGCTAGAAACAACCTCAAGATACACACTGCCTGCACTTCCAAACTCCGGCCATATTCTCGAATAAACAACTCTAAAAGAGCAACATGATAATACTTGAAATCTTACGAACAAAACTAAACAGTAAACGGGCAGCATATGATCCTCCTTATAACATCAACAAAAAACTCATGTTCTATTCGCGATCTCCATTGATACCTAAAGATGAGTAATTCGATGATTGAAGATTAGTAGATACACTTCAATCAAGCAAACTTTCACATATAGGAGTAATGAACCAAGAAAAAGAAAGAATTACCCGAGGAAATAAACAAAACAATATTTGGAACGAGCTGAAATTTAAAGGGCAAATTCACCTTCTTTTGGGCAGCAAACAGGGACTATACGAACTTGGAGACGACTTCTAACAAGAAGGCACATAAACAAATGGCTGCAAGGAAGCCCAAGTGAATTTTCAAGCTTCAAACAAACTCAGGTAAACGGTGGCGACAAAAGAGTAGAAGAGCGCAGGCTGAAAGCGGCTATCACTCTTTTCTTTCTCGGAGTATTTTGTACGTAGTTTGATTACTTAGCTCAATATATTTTGTGTATATTTTTTATAACTCCAGCCAAAAGAAATCTCCCAATAAAATTTTTATCAACCCCAAAAAAATCTCAATGCAATGAACTGGACAGAGGAGTTTTACAGCGGGAAATTCGGGTTGGATTTGGGGGGAAAAATCAAGAATTTTAGATAATAAGAGGTCTCAATCGAAAATTCAAAATTTCTGAAGAATTCACTATTTTTGAAGAAACGTTTTACTAAAACTTTAACTCTTCCGGAAAAAGCAATGGAGAATCGAGGAACTAGGATTGATTTCCCGTCCTTGGTGTCTACGTGGATCAATCTCACTCCACCAAGGACAAGATCCGTGCTCTGCTCAGCTGAGGAAAGAGACAAGGGTGTACAGAGTACCTTGTACTCGCATACCCTGTGAGATGCTTTCCGTCTTCACCACCGCGTGAAGGAGACGAGGCGCGTACCGTGTCGAGAGGTGCTGTTCACGCGCGCTATCGCTGCTTCCATCTTTACGCCGTTACCTTGCTGCTGGGAAATGCCATGAAGTCGATGACCGTTGCTGCTTCCTTTCTATTCACGATGGGTGTTCTTAAGGGAAATGAAAATGGTCCGGGCCGGGTTAAAAAAAGGGGCGGGGCGGATTTAGGGGGAATGTGGGTTGAGGTGCTGGGAATTAGAATTTAGGTGTTGGAAGAGTTGGGCCATACTTGAGATGGGAATAAAAGTGCGGGCTGGGGTGGGAAAATGGGCTGATGGGAAAATGATTATAAGACTAAACTTTGGTCTTAAAAAGTGTTGAGAAGATTTGGCCATAATTTTAATAGAATAATTAATAATCTAGTCGAACGGATTAAAGACGTGACCGAAAGAATTAATTTCAAAGACTTGACTAAGATTCGAATAGGAAGAATCACTATTAATTAATTAACGAACTTCCAAATTTTAACAAGATAAATTAATTAATCGAATTCAATAATTCAAAATTTTAACCAATTTTTAACCTAAACTAATTTAATAAAAAACATACTAAAAAATACTTTTTTTCGATTTTTGAGATACATGTAAGATATACTAACTATGCACAAAATTGTGTGAAACATTTATTTATCCAAAAATTATGGGAAATGACGAGATCAATTTAAAATAACTCGACAAAATTTTAATTTTTTTATAAAGTCTAATTATTTAAAATCGCTTGGAGTTAAGAAGCTCGTTAATTAATTATTTCGGGGAGGGTCAAAATGGGGTGTCAACAAGACCAACATCATCATAAAGTCAAAATCAACATGGATATCTTTAACATAAGGTCATATCAACATGAATAACTTCAACATAAAGTCATAACAACAATTCATGTAATATAATTCATAACATCATAACATACAAAATCCTTACTTACAATCCTATCCCAAGCCTACAAGTGCAATGCTCACGCGAAGTCCCATAACCCCACATAATCAAGTAAACAAGGAAAGAGATGATAAGTAATTCCTTGCTTCATATAACATGACATCATGTGTAGTCATCATCATATATAGCAATTTAGACTAATAGCATGTTCATCAATGAAACTAACATCATATAGGATCATTAATATGTAAAATCAACATATACCTTTCACTCATCTCATAAGTGCATAAGAGAAACCTCCTAGGACTCCCCTCAAGTTCAACTTGTGTAATATTTAAGTAGAGTCCCATTAACCTACCTACATTAAGTAGAACCCCTTTAGATCACCCTAGTTAGTGTCATTTTCATTACTTCATTAATTAATTCATTTTAATTTCGGGAACAATCGCCTTAACCGACAATAGACTATGTGATTGAATCCGGTGTCATGAAACTTTACATTGTAGGAAGGTGCTCTACTAGCCAAGGTAGAACTAAAACATGAACATAGAATTCTAGGTTCATCCACTAACTAGTATTCCTATGGAGACAACTTAGTTAAGGAACTATGAGATATACTTGAAAACCTGTTTATGCAAAATTGCATTGTAGTCTCCATCTCATGAGAACCATTGTGAACCTACCTTTCCACATAAAGAAGGGACACCTCTCATAACTAGTTCGCTCGGTGCTAATCTAAAGTCCCTTTTTGAAATGTCTTTAAGTCATTCTTAATCATCATAGCTTAATATAGTTCATAGGAGACTAACCCCTTGTATATCATGTCATTACATCATTAGGTATTGCATTAGAATTTGATTTTATAACAACCCTTAATTTGTAAGATCAACACATCATAGTCATATCATAGTAAGGCACACAAGTGATTTATATTCAACCTTGTATCGTCATATCCTTATCATGATATCATAATTCACATATTCAAGACATTTCATCATAGTCAACATATCATTATCTTCTTATTTAATCACATAATCATACTTCGATTGAACATCAATATCAAATATAAATCAGCATCATTGAAGTTAAGAACTCATAATCATAAGGTCTTACCAATAGCCTCCAAACATCACCTTCAAGATATTACCCTCAATTCACCATCATTAACCAATAATCCAATCACCATCATCATGTCATAGTGAACTAAACAATAACATAATCAATTCCCACAACCCCAATCCTCTACAAGTCCAATTCATAACTAGTGTCACGGAAGAGGAGATGGGTCACCTAAAATTCTACATAACCAACATCAATTACTCAACAATATACACTTAATTAGCCATAGGTAATCAAAATTCATCATAATCAATTATCAATTTCAAGTTTAAAAGGAAACCCATTTATAGAGAAAAACTCTTGGAATTGGGTGATTTAGAAATCAACTTTGAATGGACCTCTTGGGGAAAGGGGTCTTAAGAGTGAAAGAATCCATACCTTAGAACGCTTTATCCAAAAAATTTGAGTAAGAACCTCGGATAATTTGTCTTCTTCTTCAAGCTTCTTGGTTTCTTCAATGTAGGATGAGGTAGAGAGAGAATGTAGAGAGAAGTAGGAGAAACTGGGTTTCAATTGTGTTTGAGCTTTGATGTGGGAAATGGGTGATAATTGACCTAAAATCAATATATAGGGCACCCCTAAAAATATCCAAACTACCCCTCATTAAGTTGGACTTCCAACAGTGAAGTCCAACTTAACTATAGGTGTGAAATTTCGCTCACTTTCACGCCCCTCTTCACGGTCCATGAAGTGCTTGATGGACCGTGGTGGTGGTCGTGAAAGGTGAGGAAGTAGATCCCCAAACGAGGCACCTCAATTTTTCTCTAGGTAGACTTCACAAAGCTTTCCCCCTTCCGTGAACTTGCACCACGATTCGTCAAGTTGCTCATGGTGCTATTAGGCAATAGCCTCTCCAGAACTTCATCCTTTTAACATGAAAGGCAAGTTCACAATTGCCTTCCTCCTTCCGTCGGGTGCACCACTAGTCGTGAAGTGGGTCGTAGTGCATTGTAAAGTAGAAAATCCAAGATATCATCCTCCCCCCATGGCCAAGGCATCTTCACTAGCTCCCTATTTCGCCATGGTCATGCTCGTGAAGGTTGAGGCAGTAGCCTCCTTCTTGGGGCAGCCTTGGACCTTGGCTTTGGCTTGCCCTTCAAGGTTGGTACTCCTTCCTTGGTCTTGACTCTTAAAATACTTCTTGGGCACGTATGACCACTCCCATCACATTAACATGAGATACCCTTTAGAAACCTCTTTGAAACAATCTTAGAACCACTTGCACAACACTAGTTCAAGTTACTTACGTCGTGGTCGTTTCTATATGTTTTGACTATAACAATTGTATTATTTAAAGAAAAATATTTTATTGCTTTAGATTTGTTTAGAGTCTCCACTTAATTTTTTAGAAAAATCAAGGAAACTTCTCTTCCAATTAACTAAAATAGGAAATCAAATTGAAAGAGTTTTAAAGGGGGTTCGGAGGTTCTTACTAACATCTTAGGAATGTTTTAAAGGCACCTTAGACGTTCTCTTACTTCATATTATCCGACAACTAAATTGTTTGGCTAAAAAGTTTAACTTAGTTTGATTTTAAAGTAACTTAGGATCCTTTAAGAATGAAACATCGACCTAATTTCTAAGTGAAATTTTGACTTGCAAGATTTATTATTTTTAAATCCATTTGAAGTCGGTTGATTAGTTCGAATCGTTAAAACAAAGTAGTTCCTTGTGGTATTTAAATTCATTAACCCTAAAACTAACAGCAAATAACAATAAACATATAAGAGATAAAGTAAAAGAGGAGAGAGAGAGAGTTGGGTAAAAATCTGGTTTCTGTTCGCTTGACCGATATTTGGACCCATTTTCGCTTTGGGCCTTACGCCCTATTTTTCACCTGTCCTAAAATTCTAACAAAGTAATAATGAAAAACAAATACAAGGGCTTAGGCCCAAAACTAACAAAATACAAAATTTTAAAAAATAAATTTGTGCTTCTTGGCCCTAATATCTTCAACTATTTTCCCAGCTTTGTATTTTCCGACTTCAGGACATGTACGTCGATTTAAATGGTCTTGACTCGATGGATGATACTTGAGCCTTTATGGCTCTCTCGTAATGCAAGGGGAAGATAAGAGTTCATAGTGAACTCAGGCGAATTTCGCATGTAACAAAACAAATAAGAAAATACATAAGCATTCACACTTAAAAATTATTTCGCCAGAGCATTACCTTTAACAAATGTGCCAAGCACAAGACACAACAAAATACACTAGCTTCACACATAAAATAAAAGTAAAAGTATATATTCACAAATACAAGTGAGAGTTAATCAATTAAAAATGGGAATATAACTTTTGTATCAAATTTTCTTTAAGAAACTAATAAGAAAAAAATTGAGAATTGCCATTCAAATCAGATTGGTCTTACACATGGCTTTAAACAAAAAATTTCCATGTATGATATAAGAAGAACGCACTCTTATTAAATAGTAAGATTACCGACTAAAGCAAACCTTATCCCTAGCAAAATATCTACTGCTTTGAAGGCCTAAACAAATAAAAGATGCAACAAATTGATTCTCACAAGGTATTCTCAAGTCGCAACCCAAATCAAAGACATAAGAAACAAATAAAACCCTACTTTGGAGACAAAAGTTTCTAGCAATTGAAGGCTACTAGGAACTAGTGTACAAAATTCACACAACCAATTCTAAAGATAACCAAAGAGTGAACAATGGAAAACGAACATAACATTTTTGGTAGCAAGATGGCTCCAAACAAGGAAAGCAAAAACTCTAATCCTTAACCCTGGTGAAAATAATAATAATAATAATAATAATAATAATAATAATAATAATAATAATAATAATAATAATAATAATAATAATAATAATAATAACCCAATAATTTCCAGCATGTTTAGCTAAATTTAGAAAAGGAAAATAGACGTAAGACTTACAGACAATGAACTTGAGCAAACAGAATAAAAAGGTTTTCACTCAATATTATGGCTAACCCATAGAAATGACGAAATGTATAAATTTCAAGTGAAAACGACATCAATCCAACTCTAACTAATCAGCCAACAAACAATATGACACTTATTTTTTCTTATTTTTTTAACTAAAGGAATAGAGAAAGAAACGAAGAGAAAAGCTAACGGATAAAGTGTCACCTTTCTCGGGGCAGCGAATGAAACAACAACGAATCAACGACCACGCTCCTCCCACCAAGAAAGCCTCAAGAGTTCCGGCAAAAATCCTCAACCACGAACAAGAACTAAAATTATATATTTAGAGTATTTCCTTAATAACCTACTGTGGTTTTCAGTTTTTTAGAAATTGTGCTCTTTCTACCTTTTTCTATATTCTCACAGACTTAATCCCCTATCCCCCTACGATGAATGAAGAAAAGGTTTATAAAGATGAAATTAGGGTTATGTTGGGGAGGGAAAATCTGGATAGAAATTGGGTTCAAAGCCCATATCAAATTCAAATTTGATTCCTTTCCTCTACTAGAAAAACAACTTTTTATCCCAATTTTGTTCCATTCCGAAAGAGGAAAAAAATGATCGACGACTCGGATTGGTTTCGTTGTCCTTGGCGCGACATAGCGCCACCTTGCGGTTGGAAGAACGAATTTCGCGTGCCCTTTTGCTGCTAAGATAGTAAGTACGGAGAGAGGAGCTCGAGGAAAATGACAAGGGAGAACAGAGCAATCTACGCCTTCCGCTGCTTCTACGACAACTCATGTTTTCGCTGGAGAGGAGTTGTATGTGCTGAGTTTGGGTTTTCCTTTGTTGGAGTTGGGCCGGGTCAGGGAGAAGGTGGGCTGGGTATTTGAATAAAACTAGTGGGCTAGAAATTTAAATGAAACAAATAGGCTGGAAATTTTCTAACTAGGTGTTGGGTTGAAATGACTGAATTGAGTCATAAGACAAAATGGCCCAAAATGGTCCTATTGATGATTTAAGAGAATTTTCTAATAAGTAAATAATATGAATTAATATAAATTAGTAAAGGAGCTTCCTAATCTTAACGAGATAAAATAATCGACTTAATTATAAAATAACTAATCCAAATGTGTAAATATTATATTGCGGAGGTCCAAAATTGGGTGTCAACAGTTGTCCCTCATTTTACCTGGATTTATGTAGTAGATTCGAGGAAAATGACATTGACCAAGCCAATTTTGAACGGCCACCTTTTCATCTTCTTGGTAAAGGAATTTGGTACGGACTTTAGGAATTATGGACGAATCCCGGAAATTGGTTTCCAACATATCTCAGGATATATGAGAATTCAGGCCACTTGCAGTACCATAATACGATAACTATGCACTTTACAGTTATCCAAAGCTCTTGGTGTATCTCACTTCGATAGGAAAGTTGCATCCGGTAGATACAAAAATTTCTGGATGCAAAACTAAACCAAGAAATCTAAAGAAAACCAACATGCCTTCTAATAGAGGTGTGGTTTGACTGTGGTGGAAGTCACTCCTCCGCTCGCGTCCTAAGAGCTTGATGCTCCTCTTTGGACTATGTCCCAATTCACTGCTAAAAAAAAGTTCCAGGTTGTGCTGCATCCTTTTTTTGATGTTGTCTGCTCCTCTGGTTTGTTTTGGAAAATTCATCCTTTTAGATACTCTCGACAAAGACTAAGATAATATTCATTAGAATAAAAATTCAATTCCAATGGGAGACAATGTCTTTTAGCGTGTAGACACTTAATTTCTCTCCTTCAACATTTGACGTCAACTCAATCAGTTTGACGTAAAGCATATAAATCTTGTGTCTAGTAATTCCATTATAATCTACATGTACTTTTCATTTGATATTAAAGTAAATTATGGTTGATGCAATAAGTTGAAGGTTCTTTTTATGTCGTGCTTTCAAAGAATAAACTATGCAATTGATGTCGATTTTCTTGTGATAAATTACTCTTTTCCTGCAATGCATAAACCTTTTCCCTATAATGCATGGATTCCTTCTCTTGAAATGCATGCCCTTTTCCGCAATGCATGACTATCTTTCCCGTGATGAATAAATCTTTTTCCGCGATTCAAAGATTTTTTCTTGCAATGCATGGCTTCTTTTCCCTGATGCATGAATTATCTTTTGCAATGCAGGAATTCTTTTCTCTCGCAATGCTTGAATTCTTTCTGTGATACATGACATTTTCTGTGATGCATGAATTTCTTCTCTTGCAATTCATGACTTATCTTCCCCGATGCATGGATTCCTTCTCTTGCAATGCATGACCTCTTTTCCACGATGCATGAATCTCTTTCTCTTGCAATGCATGACTTCTTTCCGCGACGCATGACTTCTCTTCCGCGATGCATGGATTCCTTCTCTCTTGATGCCATCCTTGGTACCAAATGAAGATAGTTCTTCAATAGAGCAACATACTGATCTTGTAGGGGCCTTCAGGATAGTGATATCCTCTTAATTGACAATACGCTAAAACGACCTTCAAGGTAGTGTAACTTTAAATCGACAATACGAATAGTATGACCCTCTGAGTAGTGTATCATCTCAATCGAAAATACAAATCAAATGACCCTCTGGGTAGTAATATTATCATGTCTAATAATATGATGCAGATAACATCCTTGACGAAAAATCATAAAATGTATTTCTCGGGGTTCGCTTTTGATTCCTCTTTGAATATACTTGGACATTCATTATAGACTTCATGTTGTCGAAAATTGGATGAAATAATGATATTCATGTTCCCAAGTCTTCAATATAAGCAACATAAAATATTTCCTGCACACATAGAAAAAATTTAAATTTTGGGGGGCTTTTTGCCTCTTGACTTCTCCATATTCACCTAATGGAGAAATATACTGATTTTCAGGTGAAAAAATAAAACTGCATCCACAGAAAAATAGTTAATTTTGAAAATTAACTGATCCGTGTCGATCTCGTTGGTTGTCTGCTCCTTGTCCTGCTATCTTCAGCTTTTTTTCTAATCTCCTGCCTCTTGATAGATAAGATAAAATGTTTTTATGCAAAGATAATTGAAACATGAAGGAAAAATTTGAAGAAAAATAAATTTTCGAAAGGGTAGTATTTGGAAAAAAACAACTGCCACAACGTCATGTCATATCTAGTTTAGCGAACTTCTTTGAGATTGATGCATGGAGGTCCATACTCATTATTTGCAGGAAAGTATTCAAGGTTGCTCTAGACTGTCGATAAACCCATGTTCAAATTTTGAGGCAATCATCAAAATTTCTGTCCCAGTTAACTGTCTTGGCTTATCTTTAACTGTTGGTGAGGAAATTATAGAATTTTCAAGATTCTCTCGAAAATTTCGTCCTAGTTTTTATTATCAAAGTAACTTCAGTCTTGCTCTGTTGAGGAAAAATCTTCTTCTCGAGAATTATTGATTCCCTCTCAAAAATTTTGTCCTAGTTTCTATTATAAAGAAAATTAGAAATTCTACGGGGACATGACCGAACCCTTGTGGCACCTAAGTATCCCATTGAGGCAGGAATCAGGTCAACCGTAGTTCCCCCTCAAAGGTTAACAATAATAAGAAATTTACAAATAAACAAATCGAGGCCGTATAGGTCGCCTACGTATCTCATTCTTGTGAATATAAATCAAACGTAGTTCAATACAAAGGAATACTAAAAGGGATAAAATGGGATAACCGAGGCCGACATAGGAAGCATACGTATCTTATTCTTGAGAATTTAGGTCAGACATAATTCATTACAAGAGGGATAAAATTTTAAACAAAACAACTACAAGCAAATTGAACGAATACAAGAAAATGATAGAAATACAAACTGAAGCTTCACGCATAATATCTTTTGACAACATTTGATTTGATGAGTTTCGGCTATGCGGTGCCATCCATATCTGACAGGATCAAAGAACCTCCAGATAATACCTTTTGAACCATGTAAGGTACTTTCCAATTCGGCGGAAACTTCCTTTTGTACTCATCCTGATGAGGAAAGATGCGTTTTAGGACCAATTGACCAACTTCAAAAATTCTCTCTCACTCTCTTGTCGAATGCGAGAATCATGCTCTATTGATATAGTTGACCATAACAAACACCAATTATTCTCTTCTCTTCAATCAATATTAACTGATCAATCCGTTGACTGACCCATTCGAGATTACTTAACTCAGCTTCTTGGATGATTCTCAATGAAGGTATCTTAAATTCAGAAACTATGAATACTTCTGTTCTGTACACAAACAAGTATGGAGTATCTCCGATCAATGTTCTGATGGTCGTTCATTTACCCAAAAAAGCATATGGGAACATCTTGTGCTAACCTCAGTGATTGTCAATCACTTTTCTCAAAATCTTCTTGATGTTCTTGTTGGGGTCCTCTACAGCTCCATTCATTTGACGCCGATAAGCGGTTGAGTTTCGGTGAGTTATATTAAACTAATCACATATATGTCTCATTAAGTGACTGTTAAGATTTGCACCATTATCAGTATTGATGGATTCCGGTACTCCAAACCTGCATAGTAGATTGTTGCGGACAAAATCAGCTATTACTTTCTTGGTTACCAACTTGTACCAAGCTGCTTCCACCCACTTGGTGAAGTAGTCAATGACAAGCAAAATGACTCTGTGTTCGTTAGAGGTGTCTGGCTCTATTGGACCAATGACATCCATGCCCCAAGCTACAAATGGACAAGGTGAACTCATAGAGTTAAGTTTGTGAGGAGGCACTCAAACCAAATCACCATGCACTTGACATTTATGACATTTCTGCACGAACTTGCAACAATCATGCTCCATAGTCATCCAAAAATAACTAGCTCAAAGGATCTTCCTTACTAGAGTGAGTCCATTCATGTGCGTACCACAATCTCCAGCATGTATTTGTTCAAGAAGCTTTTCAGCTTCAACAACACCAATACATCTGAAAAGACCTAAATCTGGAGCCTCCTACAAGTATTTCCCCACATATAAAGAAATTGAGAGCCATACGTCGTATCGACTTCTTCTACTAAATGTCGCATAATAAGGATTATTCCAAGTCTCTAAATATTTCTTGATATCAATGTACCATGGCAAGTCATCTGGTTGTGCTTCAACATGTCAATTATAGACTGACTTCTCCTTTACCTCTTTATCCAAATGATCGATATAATCAATATCTGGATATTTAACTATTGGGACGATGGTGGCAAGAGTATCAACTAACTTATTCTGTGCTTTGGTAGTGTGTCTGAAATCACTTTTATGAAATGTTCTACATGACTTCTGTATATACTGCACATATGGTGTGATCTTTGGGTTCTTTATAGCCCATTCTCCTTGAACTTGATGAATCAACAAGTTTGAATCTCCGATAACTAGCAACTCATGGACATTCATGTCAATGCGCATCTTCAAACCAAGAATGCATGATTCATATTTATCGACGTTATCAGTGCAATTAAATCGGGGTTTAGCCTCCATGGGATAGTGCTGACCAGATTCTGACACCAATACTACTCCAATATCCTTCCCTTGATGGTTTGCTGCTCCATCAAATAATACTCTCCAACCAGGGTATGCTTAGAAAATATTTTCTTCCATAAATGATACCTCTTCGTCAGGGAAATAAGTCTTGAGCGGTTCATACTCCTTATCGACTGGATTTTTCGCAAGATAGTGAGCTAGGTCTTGTTCCTTTATCGCCTTCTAAGTTCACTCAAAAGCATTTGCTATTTTCTCAACTTTCCGGTCTGCATGGTCATTTGGAAACAGGTCTATCCTGGAAATGAGGTATATGCTGCACTGTGTGTGCACACCAAAGTTCACTTCTTTCTCTTCAGCATTATTCAGGTATAGGTTCTTTCATGTTTCAACTTAGTGTTCTTTTTTGTGCCATCTTTCTTTTCATCAAAGTCGAAGTCCCAAATTTGATATGAGTGTGTGAATGGTTGCTTATTTTTTCCATTTAGGTTTGTCATTGATGTTGGATTATCCTTGTGTTTTGGAAGTCTGAATTATTTTAATAGTTGTGTCTTGAATTATTGTTGGGTGATTATGCTTTCCGTGTTCTATTTTAGATTGTCGAAAAACTGTTCAGATTCAAATTTTTGTTGTGTTTTTTCGCATGTAGTAATTAATTTGGTCTGTTTTAGTCGGTAAGTCATAATGGCATTGTTAGCATATTGTAGTTTGTATGAGCTCATAATCAGTATAGTTGCTTTTGGCAGAGTTCATAGAATTTCTCTAATAAGGAGGCTAAAGCTCTTTTAGAAGTAGGGAGAAACTGAAAACTGATAAGGAAACTTTCATATGATTTATTTCTTAAAGAAGTAGGAGGCTTATCTGTTGTTACACTTAGAAAAGGTAAACCGAATTAAATTAAGACATCTATTACGAGCAGTTATAAAAGGTAAACTGACTCCATTTAGAAAATGTATTCATGTTTTCCAGCAAAATACATTGGCAAAATTTTAAGTCCTAAAAAGAATGGCCATACTGCCTATAATATTAATACCTAAATTTGTGTATTTGCATTGCTTTTAAATAATCGATAAAATTCAAATCGTATATAATAATGTGATATAATTGAAATACATGTAAAGCTAACGGACAAGTGGCAAAATTTTTATAAACAAAATGAGAAGTAGGAACAAGTGTGGTGGATGATGTTTGTGTGTACACACTAATTAACCCCAACCAAGGCTGGAAGAGTGGGTTGTAGCCATGGCCATGTGAAATTCGTACTTGTTGTCTCTCTTTTGGTGGGTACCTATTGAGTAAGTTTTATATGATATGAAAGTACTGCTAACATGTAGATTCCTCAAAAGACTTTTTCCTGCTGCTAAAATTCATCATGTTACTGTCAGTCATTCCATTTATATACACTGATGATACTTTTTCAGAAATATTATTTAATGGAATTCTATCTCTAATATTACATACTATTTACTATATTATGATCTATAATATATAGCTATACCTATATCCTACAACAAAATGCGAAATAATTCCTTCACTTTCTTAAACCTTCCTGGAATTAGACAAAATATTGAATCGAAATGTCCTAACACTTCCTCAGAGTAAAGGTGCAATCCTGTACTAAAACCATCATCTACAAACATAATAAAGGATTTATGTAAAAAGAATTATATATATTTTCCAATATGTATGTTGTTTTATTTTTTTTAGTTATGTAATTTATTAGTCATAATTATATAATCCCAAATGGACATGCAAGTTAGGACATAAAAGTGACAGAAGTAAGATTCACATAGACAAGAATCATGTCACTCACTAAACAACACATATGTATATGACAATTACGACAAATATTAGATAGAGAAAAATTGGTGGATCCGACTTGTACCTCTTCCTGAGATGATACATAAATTTCTCATTTTCATATCATACTTATCTTCATTAATTAATCCTATCTTATACTATGACACAAGGTGACACCTCATTCTCAAGCAAGTTGCAGTCAATCATATGAAGGCATATAATATAAACAAACACTCAAACTTGGCTTCGGCTGACAAGTTAAAACACTAACTTTGAGTATGCACATTTAGATACCCCAACTCACGTTCTTTATGTAAGTTCAAAACTCAAACTTACAAAGACACCTCGAAAGTTTGTGTGTCATATCAGCGTGATTAGTGGGGATGAGTTGGAGTGTTAGTTGCCAGTTAAGATGTCTAGATGTGCAGTTTCTAAGTTGGAGGGTTTACTTGCTAGTTGAGGCCAAGTTTGATGATTGTATATGTATTATACCTCATATAAATTATTACTATCCATGACATACATTTAAAAGCCCGTCAACACGTGTCTAAGTGAGCACATCGTGACGTAATCTATATTGTGAGGTTTCGTTACAATTACCTCAGCTATCAACTTACCGCAAACTACTCCTCCTTCATCTACCGGCAACCTGGGCAAACTTCTACTATAATACCATATATTAAGCATTTTCATGGACCACTTATTTTTGCTGAAATAAGAGGACCATTTAGAAACTAAATCTCTTGGCTTCATTGTTTTCTTAATTGGCCATGATTGGAGGCACAGGTCTTTGATAGGCTTATCAGTTTGTCCTAGTCTGCTTGACTTTAGAGAATCTCCTAGTAATGCTACAACACCCTAGATGCCACTTCTTGAAAAATAATGCATATGGCCCATCATTAATTCACAATATGATAAGTCATTATTGGGATACCAATCTAGTTTAATTTCAAAAGTTGACAGAATAATATCTTTTATACATTATAAGGTCACTAGTTGAACAACAAGACAATGTTCAACATTACACTGTCTGTGGATTAAATTAAATCCATACTAATATCATCTGGAAGCTCCTAGTGTGAAGTCACAATATTTCCCCTTTTAACAAGATTATTGTAACAAGTTAAGAAGAAGGTACTATAATAGGAAATCCAGCACAATCACTGCAGACTTCAGGTGGAAAAAAATCACCATTCACATGTAAGGAAAGAAATGAAAAGGTGTCATAATTAATTGTTCTTTATTAGGAGGGGGAAAAGTTGCCCATATAAGGCCAAATTTATGGTAAGAAAACATTTAATTGAGTGGTCATGGGGTTGATGTAGGGTATCTTTTATGACTCATTTGGTCCCTTAGCTTAATATATATGCACATGCACTCTGCTGGCGCAGGCGGAGTCACAGTGATAGGTGCGGATTTGACAGAACTCAATAGTTTTAGTCAAAATCTGTACTCAAACCATGTAATTACGCTAAATGAGAACATATTGTATGTATATAACAATGCGATTTTGGTGGTAGAAATTAATATTCAAATGAAAACTTCAAAGTTTATTGATACATGAAAAATACTCATTATTTGATTGATCAAACCTACAGATGGTGTTTTTTCCCAATTATACACAATCATTTTTGACAATGACATTTGTGGCTCTATCACAGAATGATTGCTGGAATTTGTATTTGTAGGGTATCCCATGGATTATGAAATATAGGTAGAAAACAAGAGAAGAGCTAAAGTTAGATTTTTGACATGACAGAAATAGCATATAATTTGAAAAGGAAACAACTGACTATTACGCGATGCAATTTTTTTACTACCAAAAAATTAGACATCAATTCCAAACTAATTGAAGTCGACAGTATGAATACCTTTGTCTATATTTGTAGTCGGCTATATGAATCCCCTGTATCTGTTACTCTTAGTTTATGCTTTAAGTTCATGGAAATTGTATAGTCACATATTAAAGCTTTGGGAAAATATTGAAGGGCACCATAAAACTATCCTTAAAACCACTATTCCACTATCCTCTTAGATCTTTGAATACATCTCAATTGACTAAAGCTTAAGCAAACTCTGCCAGCTAAAAAGTCATAATGCAGTAGGGATGTAGATAAATATAAGCATAACATATTACAAGTATATATTAGGAAAATGATGCTAATAAGGAGAGGTGGGCTGCTACACCGTCTGTATTCACATCAAGGGGGAAAGAGAAACACCTGATACTCTTTTAGTTGTATGGATGGAGACACAAATTTAGTAGATGTATAAATGCCAACAACTCAACCTTGAAGAAAGAATTTAGCTTTTGACACATTTTAGTCATGCAAAATCAAGAAAATATCTCATTAACAACCAAATATGTTTACAGTCATATAATCAAAAACCTATCCATATAATCTTGTTCAAGAACCAAAAAAGACTAAAGCATACTGAAATAGTAGGTTTTTTTACACACTAAAGAATCAAAAAATTGGTAATTCTTTCAGAAGAATTTGGACCACCCAAACAAAACTAAGGGATCATAAGTCTCACATAATTGCTAAAGAATATCAGGTCAGAATACCTACAGAACCGTTTGCTATTTTTTCGACAGACAATTGTATTCAATGTTTTTTTCAAAGGTTCCATTATCTTCTTTTGTGCAGTAACTGAGCTGCAGAAATTTGAAGCTAATATTCAGGTCTCTGGAAGCAGAGCAACTGTTTATGGGAAGGGAAAGGCAAGGTAAGTTTATAGTTCTTGCTTGATTTCTTAATGTTCTATACAAACTATATCGTGTATTGGTGTTGTTATGGATCTTCTGCTAGTCCACTCTAGTTCTCAGGTCAATGCAACTGATTTGCGTGGGGGAATGTCATCGGTTTTGGTTGGTCTGCTACTGAAGGAATTACTGAAATAAGTGGAATCTCCCATGTTCATAGGGGTTATGAAAATTTGGAAATGAAACTTCAAGGTCTCGGTGCCAACGTCGTAAGGACAACAACAACAACATACCCCGTGTAATCCCACCAGGTGAGGTCTGGAAAAGATAATGTGTATAACTTCTGGGTTTACTCGTGTAGGACTTACAAGTAAAGATCGAAGAGCAAGCTTGAAGAATAACCAGGGATGTTGAAACTGTGACATTATTCTTTGCATTTCACAATAGCCAAATGTTGCAGGTTTAGACAAGGCTCGTTTGTCGATTTCTGTAATTGACATATGTCAGGAACATCTAAGTTAATCAACCACTCTGTACAAACTCTTTCAAATCGCTCCCTAATAAACAGAAAAATACTCAAATGTAGTAGACCGTCTAAACTACCTCACAAAGGACTCGTGCATAGCAGAATCTGTCAATATAGTTATGCTTTTATCATCTTCTGTTAGTTTTTGGTGCTGAATTATTTTCTTTGAGCTAGCTCTTTTGCTGCGTATTTTGTCCTTGTATTGACTTCTCAGTTATTGTTTGTTTTGGATTCAACAGTTCAATTGTTTTGGTAGCATGCGTGTAGAATTTTTCAATTACTATTGATGCAAAATATTGATCGAAAAAATTTTTATATAGCAGCTCAACTAAGCAGAAACAATACACGAAGATAGCTTAAAACAGAACAAAAAAGCACAGAGTTTGAATCTTTAAACTCAGAATCAACAAAGTAACCCCAATATTAAACCAACAAAACAAATTACCAACTCACCAACTACACAGAACAAAATAGTATGAAAATTAAACCCCACATAAAGTCAAACGAAGAACTCAAACTATAATAAGATCATACTTTTATCGAAAAATTAGGAAAGGCCTTTGGGCTTAAAAGGGTCTCTGAAACAATGAATTCAAGAACAAGAACACGTTTTACACACTGCATATTTGTAGTGAATTAGAAGTACAAAATTAACTACAGCACAAATATTTAGGAAAAAAAAAGGAAAAAAGGGTCCTAAGAATCAGGATGAATCAATTATAAAATGAAAACTCCCACACCACATAATCTTAATCTAAGTCGTATGCTTTCGGAGGATCTTCAAGAGCTATACTTACAGTAGTCGAGGAGAAGAAAATCAAACTATCGTAAACCACAAAATAAATTGTAAGACCAAAGAAGACAAGAATATGCTGAGGATTATACACCAAAGGCCAATAATAACACCACAAGTAAGTTAGTCCCTAGCACGATAACTCCTAATGATCATAGTAATGTTCCCTGTAATGTTCTAGTTAATCAAAATGAGCATGAGAAGGGTATGAAGTTTATGCAGGCTACAGGAAATGGACTAAACGAGAAGAATGATCACAAAGTGAACGATTCTGTGGAAATATTCAGAGATCAAACCTGCAAAAAACCAACCAAAATAACTCCCAGCAATTTCAAAACAGACCTCCTATCAATAGTTCCTTCAGCAAAAATAATTTCACTCGAATTCCAGACCATTCACCCCCCATTGTGACCCAATACTTAGCCTCTTGAATCAGATTTAATCAAAATCAATATGTCCCACCCATAGACATAACCCCTCCTATTATTAGCACTCGGAAAGGATACCCTTCCATAACCTTTCGGGAAAAAGATTTCAAAGTCAAAATGGCCAGCAGATGCAAGTACACCTTGGTTGGTAAGTTTACCAATTCTATCCCCAAAATGGAGATAATCAGGAAGAGTTTTGTAGCCCAAACACATCCTGATTAAAAGACAACAAGAATTTACTGAAGAAAAATAATGTCTAAACTTCTAAGCAATCCAAGTAAAAGCACAACACATTCTCTCCAAAAGAGTGTAACTAGCCTCGTATGGAGTAAATTTCTTGTTCAAATAATATATGGCTCACTTTTTCTTGCCTGTCTCATCATGTTGACCGAACACACACCCAAATGCATTATCCAAGACAGAAAAATACAACAACAATGGACTCCCTTCTCATGGAGGAACTAACACTGGCGAATTACACAAAAAGTTAATGATGGCATCAAAAGTTGTCTGACATTCTTCGGTCCATTTTGTGGAAGAATATTTTTTCAAAAACTTGAAGATAGGCTCACAAACCATGGTGGATAACCTATGAATCGACTAATGTAGTTCAACCTTCCCAAGAAGCTCACCACTTCCTTCTTCGTCTTCGGAGGCGGTAATTCCTGAATCGCCTTGATCTTGGCAAAGTCAAGCTCAATTCCCCTTGAGCTGACTATAAATCCCAACAACTTGCTGACTTGCACCTCAAAAGCACATTTGGAGGGATTTAACATCAAGTTGCAAAGACGTAGGCAATTAAAGAACTTCTTTAAACAATTCAAGTGATCCAAAATCTCGTGGGACTTCATTATGAAGTAATCTGCATGTATCTTTTCTTTGTGAATCATGTAATGAATGATGGTTGTCATAGCCCTCATGTAAGTATAACCAACATTTTAAGACCTAACAACATCTGCCTATAATGATATACACCCCAAGAAGTAATGGAGGTTGTTTTCTCTGCATCTTCTTCATCCATCAGGATCTGGTGATAGCCCGCGTAACAATCCACAAACCACAGCATTTCATGCTTAGCACAGTTATAAATTAGAATGTGAATATTTGAAAATGGAAAATTATCTGTGGGTTTGCTTTTTTGAGATTTCTATAATCAACACAAATTCTGATCTTCCCACCTTTCTTTGCAACCGAAACAACATTCGCCTACTAAGTCAGATACTGCTTCACTTCCACTAATTGAGACTCGATTTGTTAGGTTATCTCTTCTTTAGTCTTCAAACATAACTAAGGATTGAACTTTCGAGTCTGTTGTTTTACTGGACTGAAACCTGGATTAATCGGCAATTTATGGTACACTACATTTTTAATCAACCATATCATATTGCTGTAGACCCAAACAAATGCATCCATGTATTGTCTAGGAAAAAGAATCATCTCCTTTTTTTGAGATTCAGTCAGAGGGACACTGATTTTGACCACTTTGGTGCATTCCTCGTCTCCAAGATTCACATTCTCAGTTTCTTCCAAATTTGGCTTATGTTGATTCTCAAACTGCCGAAACTCTTAAACTACATGTTCCGATACCTCATTATCTTCATATTTTTCACTTTCGTAATCACCTACCTCATTATGTTCCTTTGTCTCATGACATGACATGCATTGACAGGTTTTAAATTAATATTTCTTAATTCATAAATAGACAAAGTTAGGAAGGTAAAATATAGCAAATAAACAATTTTTTGATATAAGAGACATCCAATAAAATTGAAAAATAATGCAAACTTTGGTAATGGAGAATGTCCATGTTTCCTTTATAAACATTATGAGGAAATTTCCAAATTCGGACAATTAAAGAAATTGCAAAATAGTGGGTCTCCAAGCTCTTCCGGACTACCACTAATTTTCAAAAAAGGCATAAATATATGTCAGTTTACCAAGATGTTTATTGAATCAAGAGTGGTGTTGAGGTTTAGTTCTGCAATTAATCCCCTAGCTCAGCATCGCGGATACCGGATGTCTCAACCTCGTCCTCTATGACAACATCAATTTCTTAAAAAAAGGCCCAGAGTACTTACCCCAAGGCCATCATGATGGGCATACTATCCAACTGGAAATAATAGGTACATATGAGAAATAGGCCTAGCCAATGCTTGATCAACATTCTTGCTCTTCATATTTGCTTCTTCATCTGTGGAGGCGCACCCCAAACCAAACCTCGCTCCTTTAGCGGGAATTGGGATAGGCTTGAAAATTCCTTGGAAATTCTTTCCTAATCCAAAACCTGGTTATAAACCATTCTGAAGCATCAAAGTAGAAATCATCTTGTATACAGAAGGCATAGGAGGCTTTGGAGCCAAATCATCAGCGGTGGCATTTACCAGCTCCACCGTGTAAAAATCACAGCCTTGGGAAACTTCATCAATGATCGGCGCATACCCATTGGAATGGATTCGTTCACCATATATAACCAACTCCTGATCCTTCCAGACAAATTTCATTAGTTGGTGAAGGGTACAAGATACAACCCCAACCATGTGGATGAGAGACCTTCCCAAAAAGAAGGTTCTAGCTAGTGTTGATGTGCAAAACCTGAATTCCACGTTGAACTCTGTAGGACACATCAGAATGATCAAGTTTACTGCCCACAGTGTGTCTCTTTTCACCCCATCGAAAGCATTCACGTTGAATTGGTTCTTTTGAAGCTTTCCCAAGTCAAATTTTAGATGCCTCAGAGTTGATAGTGGGCAAATATTGAGACCGGATACATTACAAACCCAGAAATGGTTAATAATCCTTCCTCAACATGTAATGGTTACATGCAAAGCTTTGTTGTGCATTTTGCCTTCAAAGGGCAACTCTTTATCAAAGAAACTGATTTGATGCCTTCGGATGACCTGGTTGATCATAGTTGCTACATTGTGACTACTGGTGCCCACGGGCATATACATGTCTTCCAAAGCCTTAATCAGGATTTGCTTATGCATCTACAAACTCATCAACGAGGCCCACACAGAAATTCTAATTGTTGTCTTCTCTAGATGCTTCACAGTTGATTAGTTATTTGGCTGAATTTTCTCCAGAACTCTTCAACCCAGCCTCACTTATCAGTCTCTTCATCTGGTCCTTTTTCTGCCTCCTATGAGCCAACTCTTCCGGCGTATAACATCTAACAGACCTGGTTATACCTTGAGCAGAAGCAGTTTCAATCACAAACCTTTGTAGGGCGGTAGTCTCTATTGTCACCAAGGCAACAACCTTCTCGAGTGTCAAAATCACGAACCTTTCTTCTCTCTTATGCTTAACGAAGCAAGAACCTTCTCCAGTTCATTGTGAACGATCAGAATTATCGCTTTTGTCATGCAGCAATTGTCATCTGTCTCTATCATATTGGTAGTGAAGCCCCAATGATTTGGCAAAGGAATATTGTTCACATTAGGCGCAATAGTCTGGAGGGAGACCACCTTCTGGTCAGTCTGATCTTGGATTTTGTGATTGACGTAATACAATCCTAAGTAGCATGTACAATGTTGTTGGAATTAAAGTATCCTCTGTATTGGGCCGCACGAGATGGATATAACATGCAACATTTAATCACTTGAACAACTTTGTATATCTTTCAATGAGCATAGTAAAAATATTGGCGGAATTTTTCTCAAATTTGTGACGAGAGGGATCGTATTTTCCTTATTTATGATGAGGCATCTGACAATAATTTTGGATGTTGGGGCGGTGAGATTGATATCTCAAATATGGATTAGTTTAGTAATTTGACGATGTTCTTGGTAGTTTTAGGGGGGCATTTTCTTAAACTAGAGATGGGGCTTGATATATCTGGGTAGGCGTTTGATAACTGGACTGAATGTTAGCACCGTTCGGAGCGACACCTTGGCAATGATAAGGGGGAATCAGGTAAACAGGAGGGGAATTTCGTTAGATGGGAGATTGAGTTTGATAACTGGTAGGGGGAGTATTTTCATAAGTATGAGGAGGGGCATTTGCATAACTTGGGGGGGAGAGGGGTTCTTGTAATAATCTTGGGAATAACAAGCCAGGTAAGAGCTGTGTGATCATCGAGAATGACCTTTGTATGACGACGATCTCCTTGGGGCCTTATTCTCTTCATAAGAGACAACAGACATATCTTCTCTTTTCTTTTTAAACAAACTCGAGGATTCGAGCTAGGAAACAAAACATGCAATGTTCCAGGTTTTTAATCCATCTTTGATAGTCTTACTTAACTTAACTATCTCATCAAACTTTGCCCCAGTAAGAAACATAATTCTGTCATAATACTCGGGTTCCTGAGCCCACACAAGTACTTCCACAACATCCTTTTAATACATAGGAGGCCGAACTCTGGCTGCCTCTTTTCGCCACCTATATGTGAATTCTCTATAGCTTTCATTAGATTTCTGCTTTATCTTTTCTAAGGAATAACGATCGGGAAAAATTTCTACGTTATAAGAAAATCGTTCTATGAAATCCTTAGCCAAGGCATTCTAGCTAGGCCACTGCCTTGTTTTGTGACATGTAAAACACTCTAGAGCCTCTCCTCTTAGACTTTGGCTAAAGATCCGCATTAGTAAAACTTCATCTCTCCCAGCTCTCACGAGCTGGTTACATTATGCCCTAAGATGCGCTAAGGGAATTCCTATTCCTCTAAAAGTGTCGAATTATTGCATCTTAAACCCTTCAGGGAAGTCCAATTTTGGGTGAATGTACAAATCCTCATAGTTTAAGCTGGCGACCTCGAGAATAGACTACAACTCTTTCATTGCCTTCCGCATCTCTTCTTTTAGATCTAACTTCCCAGCTTCTTTCTTAGACCTCTATTCCCTTTTATGCTCCTCCTAATGGTCAAGATGAAAACCATTCGCGTCGTGCTCAGAAGGAACGAGAACTTGGAAAGTGCTTTTTTGGGGTAGTGGTGGAGGGATGGAGGGACTTGGGGCGTTTTGGGTGGTTTTGTACTTTTGTGGGAATGTTTGGGGGTTAGTGTGTTAATTTTGGTGATGGAGGGGCGTTTGTGGATTATATGTGTTTTGTTTTTGTGGGGGTGGAGCTATTTGTTGGTTGACGTTTTGCGGGGGATATGGAATTTCAAGATTGGTGTTTTGAGGAGGGGGTGAGGCATGATAGGAGGCTGAGGCGTATTCAGGATTTTGCGGTTAAGTCTATCACCGAGGGATTTTGAGCAGGAGTGGAAGGTGGGTTCTGAGCTTGTTCTATGTTTGAAGAGGGAAAGTACAATGGAGGCCTTCCATTTGTCGAAGCATTTGTAGTAAAAGTCGGCGGAGGAAGATCTTGTCTCCTCTACATTTCAACCCTCATCTCGGCAATCTGCTACATGAGTAACATGACAGTTCATTCTGATCTTCGATGGAAGGTTGTGCTACCACAACGTCGGTGAGGCTGATTTGTTCATTGGTATCACCCATTGTTTCTTTTCCCTTATCTACACTTTGACCATGAAAGGAATCTGTACTTCGTTTCGATCTTGTGAAGTGAGGATGATCAACCAGCTTGTTGACACAGACCAGTTTTAAGTACCTATAGAAGGAAAATAACTCAAAGGCAAAATTTATTAGTTTGAATTCAGAATACAAAATGCAACGTATCACACAGAGAGCATATAATCACACAAAGTTTGTTTATTTGAGGACATGTCAACCCACGATTAATGGGGAACTGATTTTTTTTCAATAAGCAGAAATTATCTTATTTTAATTTGAGAAAGGTTAAATCACGTTGAGCTAAGGTCTTCTTGCTGCATCTCTTTCGACATCCGTTGATTTGGACCATACATTTCCTTGTAGGGTGAAAATGGAGAACGAAATTTTTTAAAAATAGGGGTCGGGCCTTGAAAAGGCTTCTTATGTATCTCACGAGGATAATTCAGGCCCTACATAGTTCGAATACAAAAGGAATTACTTGTTCTCATTTATTTTTTTCAATGATTACAAGGAAAGCGAAAAACAGAAAAAGAAGACTTCTAATAGTAAAGGTTACCCCTTCGTAGTCGTAATTCTCCTTGCTGCAACATTAGTCACAGGGAACGAACTCAACTTGAATCTTTCCCATATTGACGAGGGATTCCACATCATATCAAAACCTAAGGCAATTTCTGATGATGTGGTTTGTAGTGTCATAATAAGGACATGGTTTCAAGATTTCCATCGCAACAGGATTGAATGCTTCTGTATCATTTTGGCCAAGACCCCTTTTGAACCAAGTCTCTATACATGTACAACAATGTCTTCTAGAATGGTGTGAAATAGTTACAATGAAACTTGGTATGTTTAGTGACTAGCTCATTGGGATCCGACTGGTCATAGGTAAAGATGGGATTCTCACCCCACATATGCGGGATCTTTTCAGTGTCAATTAGATTACTGATTCTCGCCTTAAGCTGCGAACATTCCTCTATAGTATGTCCTCATAGGTTTGGGTGGAAAGCACACATCTTCTGAGAGTTTTCATGCCCCAAACCCAAAGTTATTCCATTTGAGGCTTCAACATGTGTGAAGCTCTAAGATGCTCGTAAAAAAGAGTGCATGGCACGACCCTTTCTCCCACTCTATGTGTCAGCTCATAAGTCGGGAGACTGATCCATTTTTTTCTTCCTTTCAGACGTCCTAGAAAGAGAGGCATGTAGACGATTTCCTCATCGATATCTTGCTCAGTCACTCCTAGATGAGTGTCTTCGAGACCACTATTAGCTTTTTGATCAAAGAAAGACTATTTCCTGCATATCTTCTGAAGTCTCACGATTACGTCCTTGTTGAAAGCTTTGTTTTCCTTCCGCATTGAGGCTGTTTTTTCCCTCACAGTAGTAAATTCTGCCATGTCCACCGCCGATTCCTCGTCGAGTGCTGCACTTCAGGATAATACATTTGAGGTGGCTAGATCTACTTCTGTTCTCCCTTTCCTATTTCTTGAATCTTTTGAAGGAGTATCTCCAATATCACCCTCAGTTCCTCCCCATATGTCTCGATGTTCTTACTTTTCTCCATCTTAGCTGCCAAATTCTCATTTAGCATTGCTGTTTCATCTTTTAAGATTACCGTGGCAATTTAAATTCTGAATCCTCTTTCTCTAGTTTCTCAAATTTCTTGCGTAATCCGTTGCATTTTCCACACCAACTCCTCTCCAGTAGGTTCCATCTTGATATCCTTACCTTTCTTTATCTGTGATTTTACATTTCCTGAGATGATAGAGTAATGTTTAGGATTTAGATACTAGGAATTCACATTTTGGTTGAGAAACTCAAGATTGGGGAAATTCTGTCGGAAATTTTGTAATAGTGACTTGCATACATTTTCTGGAAAATTTTGAAAAGGAGTGGGTTAACAACGTCCTCATTCAAAGCAACCTATCACATAAACAGTTAAAGCACATATATCGCATCCAAAACAAGTAGGGGACCCTTTTGTGCCAAGGGTAGGCCTAGCGCATTTGAATGATGTACATGTGGAATTGAACCATTTAGTTACACCTGAGCGAATTTGTTAGTTGAATAAGCTAGGAAAATAGGGAACAAATGAAAATACAAAAAGGAAAGGCCCACATAGGGGTCATTTGAAAGTTTACCAAAATGACAGAAATACATATAGAAAACCCATGTAGGGGTGAAATCCACTATGCCTTCCCTAATGGCCCTGCTTCTGTGTTGCTTTCATGTGTACTGTGTTGTTGGAATGTGCACCGTAGCATCAAAAAATAACCCTCGCTTCGACGTCCCTTTTATTTCCAATCCTCGTATTGCATCCCATCCAATTTATCTTTTACCCATAAGTTAAGCTCATCAAAACTGCAAATCAATCTATCCAATTCCCAAGTTGTTTTCTCGAGAGCACACTGATTTTGGAGAAATTAGGCATGCATTTCTTGAGCTTTCTTCTTTACCTCTCTCAACTCAATCACAACTTTGAACTCTGTCTTTCACGCTGTGGTAACTGTTTGGGACTGGAAAGGAGACACCTTGTATATTTCTTTTCAACCAAGCCTTATAAGTTTCATCATATCCGGCGTTAAACCGAGTTGGAGTTTTGGTGTCTTTGTTCATTTGCTGCGCCCCTTTCCACTCTCTCAGCATTTCTAAAGCATTGTCTATGCAATCATCCCCAATTTCGTACACGTAAATATGATAATCTTCCTCTTGAGGCGTGATTTGTTTTCCCTTAAATTGCGTTCGAATTCAGAAGGGTGTGTACGGAAGAATTCCCCAAATACCAGGTAACGGGAGCACGTGTTGTCTGCGGACTCCCATAGCAACATCTTTTGAGATGAAGCTATCGAGCATCCATTGGATATCTTCTTCCCTTAGCTCAGAAAAAATCTGAGCCCATCTTCCTCTAGTCCTTCTATTCTCCTAATTTTCCCAAAAAAACGTATCGTTCAAATCCTTGAGAATGTTATTGTCATCGAGGGTATGCAGTTTCTGAGTCTTATGTTATTTCTCCAAATGATTTAAGATCCACCATTGGAGGAGAAGGCTACAAACTTGAAAGTAGCGGTGACCCTCTTTGTATTTTCTCAAAGCTCAATACATGTCTGACAAAATGACGGGAGCAATGATATAATACTTCACTTTCCCTTGACTCCGATGCCCGTATAATTAAGTGTGTGCACGAATTATCACTCGAGTGTTGATAATTAGACTCACGCCATATGGAAAAATCATAATACAAAAATAGCGTGACGGTGAACACTAAAGGTCGGATTTCATATCATTCCCTTTAGGTAACACCGAACTCTTTTTTGTAGTTTGCATAAAAGCTCACATTTTCAAATCTAACGTAAAGGTCCATAAAAGATACACTAGATTCATTGTCCAAGTAAGCGTAGTCCTTTCCCACTCCAAGCAAGTTTTTAATATCTTCGACAGAAGGCTTGTTAGGGATCAAGATGTCTTCTTTTTTCCTCACTCTTCTTTCTAACCTTGTAACAACTGTATCCATGCAATCTCGATTGTCGGGGTAATTTCCATGGTGCCAAATTAAAACGCCATTTTCCATTATCCAATAGCCTGTGAGTACCTCAATTAGCTCGGGCTAAGCAACCATGTTGAGTAGTTTAGTTAGCGAACCCACATATTTGTTAGCGGTTCTTTTGTGATCCCCATCAAGGTCGTTATACCACATCTTGAGTAAAATCGGGGCTTCCACAACCATGTCGAACTTAGGAAAATGATCCATACCTACAAAAAAAAACCCATTTAAGTTTCCAATCCCCCAAATTTGGTTTCCACACATATATCCTTGAAATGTCAAATAACATGGTATGTCGTTAGGTCGAAAACTTTGGACACGATTATGGCGCTTTCACTAATTGATTTAATACACATTGGGTATTAAGCCATTTTAGGATAATGCTTAGATTTGGATTTGGTTTGACTCTACCCTAGGTTGACTAGAATTGTTTTAGAAATGAGGGTTACACGAGTTGGAAAAACAACGGGGTGAAGCTAATCAACGACGTTGGATGACAGCAAGCCAACTATTCGTTTATTACTTCCAAATAATTCGACTTGTTATTCCTGAAGGATAGTCGTGGTAAGACACGTAACCACCTTTTTCCTAATGCATTCTATTTGCCGCTTGGCGGAATTGATGCCATGTAATGCGACCGTCCAATAATACGATAAAGAAATCAAGTAAACAATTATTTACACAAAGCAAAACAAATTAGTTTAAAGGTTAAAACCATTCAATTTCCCAATAGAGTCGCCATTTTTTTTAAATAAAAAAAAATATTTTATTGATTTTTTGTTTAGAGTCGCCACTTAATTGTTTAGAAAAATCAAGAAAACTATTCTTCTACTTGACTAAAAAAGGAAAAAAAATTTAAAGAGTTTTAAAGGGGGTTATTAAGCGCTTCTTATTGAAATCTTAGCAAGGCTTTGCAGGCATCTAAGACGTTCGTTTACTTGCGATACTAAATTTTTTGGCTAAAAAATTTAACTTAGTTTGACTTTAATGTAATTTAGGATCCTTTTAGGATGAAACATCGACCTAATTTCTAAATAAAATTTTGACTTGCAAGATTTATTATTTTTAAATCCATTTGAAGTCGATTGAATTAGTTTGAATGTTTAAATGAAATAGCACCTTTTGGGGATGTAAATTCTTTAACCCTAAATCTAACGAGAAATAATAACAAACATATAAGCGATAAAGTAAAAGAGAATGAGAGTTAGGTCCAAAGCCTGTTTCTGTCCGCCTGGACCGATATTTGGACGCATTTCCGCTTTGGGACTTACGCCCTATTTTTCACCTGTCCTATAATTCTACGAAAGTAATAATGAAAAAAAAGGACAAGGACTTAGTCCCAAAACTAAGAAAATATAAAATTTTGAAAAATAAATTTGGGCATCTTGACCCCTAAATTTTCATTTCCTTGGTCTGCTTTGCATTTTCTGACTTCGAGACATGTACGTCGATTTTAATATGCTTGACTTCATTGAAGGCATATGAGCCTTTATGGTTCTCACTAAATGAAAGGGGAATTTAGGAGTTCATAGTGAACTCAGGCGAATTTTGCATGTAACAAAACAAATAAGAAAATACATAAACATTTGCACTTAAAAATTATTTCGCAAGAGCATCACCTTTAACAAATTTGGGGAAACCGTAACCGGCGTCACATCTGGGGTGCACCCCTTAGACGTAACCGGCGTCGTCGTCCTCTTTGAGGACTAAGACTAACCTCTTAGCTTATATCATTACATCAATAGGTTAAGAATGTGGAAATGTTAAAAAATTTTCATTACTTGTACATTGAGGTTTACATAGACCTCTACGTACACATAATACTTATATCGAGTATACATAGACCCTTCTTATAGGAAGATTACTTAGTCTTCTACTTTTATGGCACATAGATATGTAAGATATAACATAGCCTCAAATGCCTGTTTCATCTAATAACCATCTAACAAGAGTATAAAAATTTGGGCCTAGCCCATACATCAATGTAATAAGACCCAAGTATCGGATAAACAATCTTTAGTACTCAAATGAAAAGGAAATAACATAGAAGTCTTAAAACTAGAACAACTTCATTAGCTTGATAGTCACATTGCCCTCGGAAAGTGTTGACCTACCCAACTTGGATGAATGAGAATTCCAAGTCTTCCATCAAAGTCGTCTCGAAAGCCCTTTAACGACCGAAATCTAAAATGTTGGGGAAAAAGGGAGAAAATGAGGTTATTACACCACTTCTACTAAGTATGAGACCATATGCACACATATTAAGAAATAATGCTAAAAAGGGACAATTCGTTAAAGTATGCAATTTTCTATGAAACACCTTATGCACATTTAATAAGACCACTACAATCAATAAGACATATTCATTAAGTCAAAAGCATGTACATAATAAGACCAACAATACTAAGTCTAGTCAAGTCAACATGCTTATCGCGTAATGGAACCCATAGTCAAGGTAACTCTATCATCAAATTATAATAGCAACAAGCATGGATAAGAGTTCATTACAACATTAACAAAGCAAGACAATTACCCATGAACCCTCATTAAGTAAAAAAGTACAATGACAAAGCAAAGCCCCATAACCTTACTCAATAATGTAAACTCAACAAGACTCATAACCCATGTCCAACTTCACATAGTATATCATTAAGAGTATATGTCATCATACTTTAACAATAGAGATCAAAACATATTCACAAGTGAAGCCAATCATCATATAGTATCATCAATGTGCAAGATCATCATATACATATTATGTACCATTATAAGCATATACCTATATAAGAACATCTTCCTAAGACTTCCTTCAAGGCTAACTAGTGGAACGTTTAGGTAGAGTCCCATACCCCTACCTAGAATAAGCTAAACCCCTTAGGTTATCCTAGTAAGAGTTTATTCCTTAAGTTCATTTTACCTTTTGGGAACATCTTGCCTTAACCGAAATAGATCACAAAAGCTAATGTGGAATCCGGTGTCATGGAACCCTACACCGAAAGAAGGCGGACTACTTTCCAAGGTAGTAAAAAAAATGAACATAGCAACTACATGGATCCACTAGCTAATAGTCCTATGAGGGCAACATAGTTCAAGAACTAGGATATATAATTGGGACCCTCTTTATGCTACATGCATTATAATCTCCAATATCAAAAATACATTAGTGATCCTACCTTCCCTATGTTGTAAGAGAGACTCCTCACTCTAGTTCACTCGGTGCTAAGCTAGAGTCCCTTTTTAAATGTCTTTAATGTCTTTATTAATCATCATTGCTTAATGTAGGTCATAGTGTCTATTACTTGTATAATAATCATCATCATAGCTCAATAAGAATTGCATGAGTATAGTCCTTTCATTACAATTCATATAAGTGAGGTTAGCACATTTTTATAATCACATCATTAAATGGCACATTGGTAATTATCACAATCCTTATAAAATTGAGATCTTAGACAACACCTCAGAAACCATAGTCAAGACATTTAAATTCAATATCATACCAACCCTATCAATCCTAACATAAGGTATACTTCAATACAATATCATCAATTAATCACAATTAATCATATTTGAAGTAAAGAGTTCAGATCACAAGACATACCAAGTCTCATTCATAATCCACCACCAAGGTCATAACATCAACCGTTAACTCAACTCAACAATGGTGTAGTAACATCACACAATAATAACAAATATAATAACAAAGACAATTGAACCACTACATTACAATCCATCACAAGTTCATAGCTTAAGATAAGAGACTTAGGTCAAAGTCATAATCTAGATCAATTACTCAAGAACTACCATGATAGGACTACAATTCATCTTAATATATTCATAATTGATACAATAACATCTCCTAGTAGTAATTCAATCAATAACCAAGTCAATTGAACCAACACTACACAATTAATAGATGGATCATAACCTATGGTTAAGGGGAAAAGGTCATCTTCTACAAACTAGACCAATCCATCAATAAGTTTTTTAATATAGTCATAATCCATCATTATTTAATCAATTCAATCCAAAAAAACCATAAGCAAATCAATTTGAAAGTTCAATTCGAGATTGGAAAACACCCACTTAAATTTCTTACGTTCGAAAGCAATTTGATGGAACCCTTTGGGGAAAGAAGTCCAAAACATGAAAGGAATCACATACATTACTGTTTAATGAAGATTTATGGAGAAACTTTGGTGATTGCAGACCTAGAACCCCTTGAATTTGACCTTTTATGGTGTTCTTCAACTTGGGAGAGAGAACGAAGAGAGAAGGAAGAGAGTTTGGGTTTGGGAATTATGAGAGCCTAGGTTAGTCTAATTAGGTTAGGGTCTTTGTATAGGTTGTTAATTAACTTAATTATACCTCTCGTAACCCTTAATGAACCTCCTAACTAAGACAATTAATCATATTAACTAATAAAACGTGCAGCAAAACAGTTGCTCCATAGACGACGATCGACGGATCGTGTGTCCATCGACAGGCACTGTTCACTTCCGTGCTGCACACTCATTGATAAGATCCGAGACTGTCCATTTGAAGGCTTCCAAGAATTTGGCTAAGTGTCCATCAAAGTAAGCAGTCCACACCCGTCGATTGGACAACGGATCGTGGGTTGCATCCGTTGGTGGACACTGCCTTAGGCAGCCTTTGACCCCAAAATGCAAGGCTCGTCCTCAAGGGTCCTTGGTTGGTCCTTGGGGAGTCGTGCCCAAATGTTTGATTATAAATTAACTCTAATACGTGTCAGAAACCCTTCCATCAATTTTCATCATTTTCTGACTCCTAAAACATAGTCAAATAGGCTAACGCAAGTACTACCTCCTTGAACTAGTTTCCGGACGTCATGGACGTTCTTTGACGTTTTGTTTTCTAAAATTCATAAATGACTCATACTCATTAAAATAGACCTTCAAACAGTGTCTAAACCTTTGAAACTTATGTTAGGCTCTAGAACACATTTTAGACTTACAAAGTGTTACATTATCTCCTCCTTTGGAACATTCATCCCCGAATGACACTAAAATAGTTCGAAAGGAAGGAATAGATTCACGACTAGCAGCCCAACCAAAAACAATGCATGACAACATGAGTTAGAACATCAATCATTAAATTTACACATAGTAATTCAAAACTTCAATTACCACTTATAAGGCTCAAAATCAGATTATGAGGAATTTCGTTCTCACAACATTAACATGAGCTCAACATACCGTATGAGTCAATTATGCCAAATCTCAACTTACTAATATGCTCCATATTAACTTCACTATAATGATACCAAAAATGCACATTTTTGCAATACTTCACCAAAAATCATAGCAACTTCAAATTTAGTTAATATATTCATTATTAGTAATAACAACTAATCTTAACTAGTAAAGAGATGAGGATTACCGGACTTCAAGTCGGCTTTGGCCTCCCATGTTGCTCTCTCAACTAGGTGGTTTCTCCATAATACCTTTACGAAGACCACCTCTTTGTTCCTCAACCTCTTCACTTGGAGATCACGAATTTTTACCAATATATATATTCATAAGAGAAGTTATCCTTCACACCAAGACCCTAAATAGGAAAAATAGACTCAGGATCACCGATACACTTCATAAGCATGAAAACTTGAAAAACGGGATGAACCGAAGACAGTTCACTACGGAGTTTTAATTCATATGCAACCTTACCAACACTATGCAATATTTCAGAGTGACCTACATAACGAGGACTCAACTTCCCTTTCTTGCCAAATCTAACCAGCCCCTTCATAGGCGAAATTTTCAAGTACACCTTATCACCTTATTCAAACTCTAATTCCTTTCTCCTATGTTTGGCATAAAACTTTTGCTATCTATAGGCTGTTTTGAAGCGATTCCTTGTGATATGAACCTTCTCCAAAGTCTTATAAATCAAATCGGGACCCAAAAGTGAGGAATCACCCACTTTAAACCATCCAATTGCAGATCTACATTTCCTACCATACAAGGCTTCATAAGAAGACATAGATATATATGAATGGTAAGTATTGTTGTAAGAAAACTCCACCAAAGGCAAATGCTTATCCCAATTTCCATTGAAATCAATGATTCGAGCACTAAGCATATCCTCAAGGTTTTAAATAGTACGCTCTGCTTGACCATCCGTTTGGGGATGAAAAGTGGTGCTTAACTTCACCTTGCTACCCAACCCTTCTTGGAATGACCTCCAAAACCTAGATGTGAATTGTGCACCGCGATCCGATATGATAGATAACGATATATCATGGCGATATGATTATGAATATCCTTGCATAATCCTCCGCCGAATAAGTAGACTTGATGGGAATAAACTGAGCGGATTTGGTCAACCTATCCAAATCCATATTGCCTTTGTGTCCGAGGCAAACCTACCACAAAATTCATATTTATGTCTTCCCATTTTCATGTAGGGACATGGATTTCTTGAATCAAACAAGCCGACTTTTGATGTTTGGATTTTACTTGTTGGCAATTTGGACACTTTGCCAAAAATTCCGCTATGTTCTTTTTCAAACCTTCCCACCAAACAGTTCCTTAAGGTCATGGTACATCTTTCTTGAACCTGGATGATTGGAGTAAAGGGAGACATGATCTTTCTCAACAATCCGATACCTGAAACCATCTACATTAGGAACACACAACCTTCCTTGATACCTCAATACACCATACCCCCTTAAAAATAATGACTCATTAAGATTACGAAGAACTGATTCCTTCATCCCCATCAATGGTTGATCAATGTGTTGTTTGGACTTCACTTCAACCACCAAAGATGAATCGGAGTTATGATGGAGCATAAAATCACAATTCGGAGAATCTTCAAATCAAACACCCAATCTAGCCAACCTATGAACATCTTTGACTAGGTATTTCTTAGCTTCATATACATGAGACACACTACCCATGATCATATGACTTAGAGCATCCGCAACCACATTGACCTTTTCGGGGTGATAGAGAACACTCATGTCGTAATCCTTCAGTAATTCCAACCACCTTCTTTGTCAGAGATTCAACTCCTTTTGAGTAAAAACGGATTGGAGAATCTTGTGGTCACTATAAGCATCCACATGAACACCATACAAGTAATTCCTCCATATCTTCAAGGCAAGTACCACGACCGCTAATTCAAAATCATGAGTCAAAAAGTTTCTCTCACGCACCTTAAGCTTTCTAGAAACATAGGCTACTAATTTCCCATGTAGCATAACCACACACCCTAAACCTACTCAGGATGCATCAAAATACATAGCGAAGCCCTTGATACCCTCCGGTAAAGTCAACACCAGAGCGGAAGTAAGCCTATCTTTCAAGATTTGGAAGCTTCTTTCACATGCCTCCGACCACTCACATTTCTTACTATTTTGGGTCAAAGTAGTAAAGGGAGATTCAATGGACGAAAAACCATCCACAAGCCTCCTATAATAACCCGCTAGACCCAAGAAACTCCTAATGCCCGTTAGGGACAATGCTTTAGGCACACTTTTGACTGCCTTGGTTTTCCTTGGATCAACCTCAACCCCCTCACTAGAGATTATATGACCAAGAAATGTCACCGACTCAACGAAAACTCGCATTTGTTATACTTAGAAAATTGTTGGTTCAACTTAAGCACCTGCAATACCACGCTTAAATAATCCATGTGTTCACCCTCTTTTATCAAATATACTATGATGTCGCCAATAAAACAATGACAAATGAATCTAATTAACTTCGAAAAACCCTATTCATGAGATCCATAAATGCCGCCGGGGCATTAGTGAAACCAAAGGACATTACTAAGAACTCATTGTGACCATATCTAGTCTTAAATGCTATTTTTGATATATCCTCACCTCTGACCCTAAGTTGGTGATGCCCCGATATCAAGTCAATCTTACAAAAGTAGCTTGCCTCTTGCAGTTGATAGAACAAGTCGTCAATCCGAGGGAGAGGATACTTGTTCTTGAAAGTGACTTTATTGATTTGGCGATAATCAATACACATTCTAAGGGATCCATCCTTCTTTTTCACAAAAAAAAACCGGAGCACCCCATGGAGAAATACTAGGTCTAATGAAGCCTTTGCCTACTACATCTTTGAGTTGAGCCTTCAACTCTTTCAATTCGGCCGGAGTCGTCCGATAAGGAGGAATTGAAATGGGCTTTGTATCCGGTAACAAGTGGATACCAAAATCAATTTCCTGTTCTGGAGGAATATCGAGAAGATCATTAGGAAAGACCTCCGGAAATTCCCTCACTACAGGGACTGACTCAATAGGAGGAATTTTGGAGTCTCAACTTTGGACTCTCACTATATTCCCTTTAGAGATCATGTTACAAGATTTCAAAAAAGAAATGATGCGATATCTAGTAATACAATTTTCCCCCTCTCATTTGAAAAGTTAAACTTTACCACCCTCATTCTATAACCTATAGAGGCAAAGCAAGCATGCAACTTATCCATACCCAATATGACATCAAAATCAAACATATTAAGTTCTACTAGTTCAACATGAGTAACTCTATTTGACAACATTATAGGACAATTTCTATATACATTTTTTCCAACCACTGACTCACCCACTGGGGTAGACACCATAAAAGGTTCATTCAAGGTATCGGGAAAAATGTCAAACTTTTTAGCTACTAGAGGTGTAACAAATGACAAGGTAGAACCAGGATCAAGTAAAGCAAATACATCAATAGAAAGGACTTTCAACATACCGTTCACCATATCGGGGATGTCTCCTTCTCACCCCGACCATAAAAGAGATTTTTCTTCGGAGCATCATTAGAACCACTTGCTTGCCCGCTCTCCTTGTCTTGCCCCTTCAAATTTGGGAAATCTCAAACTTTGTGCCCACTTTTACCACAACCAAAACAATTATCCGTTCCCTTAAGGCAATCACCATAATATTTCTTTCACACCTTCCACAAGTTGGATTCTTGATTGGTGAACTAGTATCACTTCCCTTTTCAGGCATATGGTTAGACACTCTATCATCCCTAGCATTAGGGAACTTGGAAGGAACTTGATTAGAAACCATCTTCTTGAAACTAGGCTTTTCCTTGATATTAACACTACCCTTTGAAGAACCACTATCATAAGATCTTGCCCTCTTGTCATCGCTATTCTTTCTCTTAGCCCTTGTATCTTCCACTTGTTGGGAATGAACCATGAGACGATAAATGTTCATATTTTCATATAGCATAGACGAATGACATTCCTATTGCAAGTCATCCGACACTCCCGTCATAACGCGGTTCATTTCATCCTTAGGATCGGAAACCAAAGATGGAGCATACTTTGACTATTTAGTAAATTTCAAGGAGTATTCAAGTACACTCATATCTCTTTGATGAAGTTAGATGAACTCCACCAATTTAGTTTCCTGTTACTCCCTAGGAAAGAATCTATCAAGAAAAGCCTTCTTTAAAATCTCCCAAGTCACAGGTCCACCTCTTAAAGGTTAATTATCTCTCCATTGGAAGTACCAAGTTTTGGCCATATCTTTGAATTGGTAAGTGGATAACCCGGCTTTTTCGTGGTCAACCCCATAGCATAGAGGATATTGTAGATTTAATTATTGAACTCTTGGGGCTATTCTTCGACCTTGGTCCCATAGAAAGTAGAGGGATTCATGCTTGTGAAGTTCATCAAACTGGAGGGCATGGTGCGAACATGTTGGTTTGCTCGGGGTACAACCACCCGATTATCTTGGGCCTTCATGGCTTGAGCTTGGGTAGTGACGGCTTGTGCTTGAGTAGTAATGGCTTGGTCCATGTGGAGAAGGGCAGAACTTATGTCACTATCCGTCAAAGGAGGAGGATTGACCGGAGCTTGGTCATCATTTTCATCTTCTTTAGGAGGAGGGACTAGATCACCACGGGGAGGAACTCCCGCATTGTCAATCTCTTCTTCAAGTCTTCGTTCCACATTCCTTCGAGTATTGATTGCCTATAATCACAATAAAATTATTAGATGCTAAAAGCACATAGAGTCAAAACTGTAGAGGCACGATGTTTGAATTCCATGAATGTGAGAGTTTCTTAAGCACCACATATTTTCCTATTCATAAGTGTGGCGCGCTTCACAATTATGATTAAGAATCTACATAGACGTGTTTGAGAGAGACATTTACTCTAAAGATATTCAACCTCATGCCTAATAAAAAGTTTGTCACATCTGGGGAGCACCCCTTAGACGTAACCGGCGTCGTCGTCCTCTTTGAGGACTAAGACTAGCCTCTTTGCTTACATTATTACATTCACAGATTAAAAATGTGGAAATTTTAAAAACATTTTCATTACTTCTATGTTGAGGTTTACATAGACCTCTACATACATATACTACTCATATCGAGTATACATAAACCCTTCCTATAAGAAGATTACTTAGTCTTGTACTTTTATAGCACATAAATATATGATATATAATATAGTCTCAAATAGGTGTCTCATATCATAACCATCTAACAAGAGTGTAACAAGTTGGTCCTAGCCCATACAAAAATGTAATGAGAGCCATGTATCGACTATATAATCTTTAATAATCAAATTTGCATTAAAGAACATAGAAGTCTTAAAACTAGAACAACTTCATTAGCTTAATAGTGGCATTGCCCTTGGAAAGTGAGGACCTGCCCAACTTGGATAAATGACAATTCCAAGTCTTCCTTCAAAGTAGTTTCAAAAGCCCTTTAACGACCAAAACCTAAAATTTTGGGGGAATAGGGAGAAAATGTTGTAAGTACACAACTTGTACTAAGTATGAGAGCATATGAACACATATCATGAAATCATGCTAAAAGGGACAACTTTTTAAAGTATGCAATTTTCTTTGAAAAGCCTTATGCACATTCAATAAGACCATACCAATCAATATGGCATATTTATTAAGTCAAAAACTTGTACATCATAAGACCAACAATACTAAGTCTAGTCAAGTCAACATGTATATCACGTTATAAAACCCATAGTCAAGGCATCTCTATCATCAAGTTATAATAGAAAAAAGCATGGATAAGAATTCATTACATCATAACAAAAGCAAGACAATTACCCATGTACCCTCATTAAAACAACCAGTACAATGACCTAGCAAAGCCCTATAACCTTACACAATCAAGTAAACTCAACAATACTCATAATCGATGTCCAACTACACATAGTAGATCATTAAGAGTACATATCATCATAAGTTAGCAATAGAAATCAACACATATTAACAAGTGAAACCAATAATCATATAGTATCATCAATGAGCAAGATCATTATATACATATTATGTACCATTATATTAATATACATCTATAAGAACATCTTCCTAAGACTTCCTTCAAGGCAAACTAGTGCAATGTTTAGGTAGAGTCTCATACCCCTACCTAGACTAAGATAAACCCCTTAGGTTATCCTTGTTAGAGTTCATTCCTTTAGTTCATTTTACCTTTTGGGAACATCTTTCCTTATCAAACAAAGACCAGATGAACTAATGTGGAATCCAGTGTCATGGAACCCTAAACTGAAGGAAGGCAGACTACTTGACAAAGTAGTACCAAAACATAAATATAGCAACTACGTGGATCCACTTGCTAGTATTCCTATAGGGGCAACATAGTTCATGAATTAGGAGATATAATTGGGACCATCTTTATTCTACATGCATTATAGTCTCCAATATCAAGAGTACATTAGTAATCCTACCTTACCTATGTGGGAAGGGACACTCCTTAGTCTAGTTCATTGGGTGCTAATCAAGAGTCCCTTGTGAAATGTCATTAATGTCTTTATTAATCATCATTTCTTAATGTAGGTCATAGGGTCTGTACCTTGTATCATCATCATCATCATCATCATCATAGCTCAATAATAATTGCATGAGTAAAGTCCTTTCATTACAATGCATATAACTGAGGTTAGCACATTTACATAATCACATCATGATAAGGCACATTGGTAATTATCACCATCTTTATAACATTTACATCTTAGCTAACACCTCACAAACAATAGTCAAGACATTTCAATTCAACATAATACCAACCCCATCAATCTTAACATAAGGTATACTTCAATACAACATCATTACTTAATCACAGTTAACCATATTTGAAGTAAAGAGTAAAGATCAAGACTTACCAAGTCTCCTTCATGATACACCATCAAGGTCTTACCATCAACCCTTAACTCAACCCAATAAGGGTGTAGTATGATCACACAACAATAACCAAAATTATAACAAAGCCAATTGATCCACTAGATCGCAATCCATCACTAGTTCGTAACTTAAGATAAGAGACTTTGGTCAAAGTCATAATCTAGATCAATTACTCAAGAACCAGCATCATAGAACTACAATTCATCCTAATCTATTCATACTTGATACAATAACATCATCTAGTAGTAATTAACCAATAACCAAGTAAATTGAGCTCACACTACACAATTCATATCAAGATCACAACCTAGGGTTAAGGGGAAAAGGTCTTCTTCTACAAAGTAGACTAATCCATCAATGAGTAGTGTCATATAGTCATAATCAATCTTAATTTAATCAATACAATCCAAATAACAATAATCAAATCAATTTGAAAGATCAATTTCGAGATTGGAAAAGACCCACTTGAATTTCATACGTTTGAAATCAATTTCATGGAACCCTTTGGGGAAAGAAGTCCCAAAGATGAAAGAGTTCTCATACCTTAATGTTTGATGAATATTTATGGAGAAATTTGGTGATTTCATACCTAGAACTCCTTCAATTTGACCTTCTATGGTGTTCCTCAACTTGGGAGAGAGAAAGAAGAGAGAAGATAGAGAGTTTGGGTTTGGGAATTATGAGAGCTTAGGTTAGTCTAATTAGGTTAGGGTATTTATATAGGTTTCTAATAAACTTATTTATGCCTCCCGTAACCCCTAATTAAACTGATAACTAGGACAATTAATTAAATGAACTAAATAAAAACGTGCAGTAAAACAGTGGCTCCACAGACGAGACGACGATCGACGGATCGTGTGTCCATCGACGGGCATTGTTCACCTCCGTGTTGTACACTAGTCGATAAGTGAAGAGACTTTCCATTTGAAGAATTCCAAAAATTTGGCTAAGTTTCCATTGATGGAAGCAATACATGTCCGTCGATTGGACAATGGATCGTGGATTGCACCTGTTGGTGGACACTGCTTTCGGCAGTCTTTGACCCCAAAATGCAAGAGTCCTCCTCAAGGGCCCTTGGTTGGTCCTTTGGGAGTCGTGCCTAGATGTTTTGACTTTGAATAAACTCTAATACGTGTTAGACATAATTCCACCAATTTTCATCATTTTTCGACTCATTAAACATAGTCAAATAGGCTAAGGCACACTAGCCCCTTCTTGCACTAGTTTCCGGACGTCATGGACGTTCTTTGACGTTTTGGTCTCTAAACTTCTTAAATGACTCATACTCATTTAAATAGACCTTAAAACAGTGTATAAACCTTTTGATTGTTATGTTAGGATCTAGAACACATGTTAGAATTTCAAAGTGTTACAACTATCTACTACTTTGAAGGCCTAAGCAAATAAAAGATGCAACAAATTGTTTCTCACATGTATTCTCAACTCGTAACCCAAATCGAAGACATAAGAACCCAGAAAAATGCTACTGTGGAACCATAAATTTCTAAGAGTTGAAGGCTACTAGGAACTAATATACAAAATTTACGCAACCAATTCTAAAGATAACCAAAGAGAGAACAATGAAAAAGGAACATGACATTTTTGGTAGAAAGATGACTCCAAACAAAGAAAGCAAAAACTCTAATCCTCAACTAAATAGGGAACTTATTATGGTGACAAAAAATATATATAAAAAGCCCAGTAATGTCCAACACGTTTAGCAGCAATTAGAAAAGGTAAATAGATGTAAGTTTTACAGAAGACAATGAACTGGAGCAAGAGGAAACAAAAAGTTTTCACTCAATATTATAGCTAACCCATAAATACGACCGAACGTATAAATTTCAGGTGAAAACAACATCAATAAAACTCTAAATAATCAGCCAACAAACAATATGATACTTATGTTTCATATTTTTTTAATATTAACTGACGAAACAGAGAAAGAGACGAAGAGAAAAGCTAACGGATAAAATGTCACCTTTCTCAAGGCAGCTTATGGGACAACAACGAGTCAAGGACCGTGCTTCTCCCACCACGAAAGCCTCAAGAGTTCCAGAAAAATTCAGCAACCACGAACAAGAACAAAAAATATATATTGAGAGTATTTCCTTACTAATCTACTGTAATTTTCAGTTTTTTAGAAATTGTGCTCTTTCTACCTTTTTCTATATTTTCATAGACTTAATCCCCTACCCCCCTATGATGAATAAAGAAAAGGTTTATATAGAGGGAGATTAGGGTTATATTGGGGAGGGAAAATCCTGATATAAATTTGGTTCAAAGACCATCTCGAATTCAAATTCGAATTCCTTTCCTCTCCCAGAAAAGGCCATTTTTCCCAACTTTGTTCCATTCATTAAGAGGAAAAAAAGGATCGACAACTCGGATAGGTTTCGTTGTCTGTGGCACGACGTGGCGCCAACTCGGCAGTTGCAAGGATGAAATTTGCGTCCCCTTTTGCTGCTGAGATAGTGCTATGGAGAGAGGCTCTCGAGGAAGATGACAAGGAGAACTGAGCAATCTGCATCTTTCGCTGCTTTTATGAGAACTCACGTTTTCGTTGGAGAATTTGTAAAGTCAATTATTTCAAATAGTTTCGAATCAGAGAAACTTGATTAATTGATTTATATTGCGGAGGTCCAAGTCAAATCACAATTAACCATACGCAAGAGCTCTACATTACAACATGAATAACTACCTTCTGGATATCAACTGCGCTCAACATGATCATCAAGAGTCACTTATGGCAACCTTCTTTCAAAACACATTAACATACTCACTACATTTCATAAAGGTAAATATAAACAACATAAATAAGTGTAAGTTAAGAAAAAGAGAATTTTTCCATGAAAACTCACTTTAGCATTAACCTTTATTATAAATATGCACATATTAGAAAAACAAGCAAAATTCGAGATTAATAATTAGTTCATTTTTTAAAGAGGATTACTAACATCTGGAATTTTGATAAAAACGTTGAGGGTAACGAGATTTTATGTCGGTCTCAGCCTCTCATGTTGCTCCCTCAACTAGGTGGTTCTCCATAAGAACTTTTACTGAGGGAACCTCTTTGTTCCTGAACTTTTTGACTTGGCGATCTAGAATTTCCAACGGAACCTCTTCAAAGGAAAGGTTTTTATCCACATCTAACCTTAAAATAGGGACAATGGATATGGGGTCGCCAATACACTTTTTAAGCATGGAGATATGAAGTACCAGATGAACCGAAGCTAGTTCACTATGTAGTCTCACCTCATATGCAACTTTTCCAACTCTTTGCAATATCTCATGGGGACCCACATACGAGGGACTAAGTTTCCCCTTTTTTCCGAATCTCATACCGCTTCCATAGCTGAAATATTCGAATACACCATACTACCTACTTTAAATTCAAGGTCTCTTCTTCTATGGTCGACATAACACTTTTGCCGACTATAGGCTATTTTCAATCTATTTCTTATCACCCAAACTTTTTCCAAAGCTTCATAGATTATTTCGGGACTATGGAGTGAAGACTCACAAACCTCATACCACCCAACTGGAGACCTACATATCCTACCATAGACTACTTCCAGAGTTGCCATAAAAATACTCGAACGGTAGCTATTATTATATGAGAACTCAATCAACGGTAGGTGATTTTCCCAATTACTTTGAAATTATATGCAAAAGCTCTTAACATATCTTCTAGGGTTTGAATGGTACTCTCATCTTAACCATCCATTTGGGGATGAAAAGCGATGCTAAGCTTCACATGAGTACCCAACCCTTTCTGAAAGAATCTCTAAAATGAGAAGTGAATTGAGCACCTATATCCGATATGATGGACACATGGATCCCATGTAATCTCACGATCTCCTTAATATATATTCTTGCATAATACTCCGCCGAATAAGTAGACGTGACCGTGATAAAATGAGCGGATTTTGTCAACATATCCTTAATAACACAAATTGAGTCATTCTACCTCTGGGTTCGACGCAACCCAACGAAAAGTTCCATATTAATTTCTCCCCACTTCCAAGTAGGAACATCCATTACTTGAGTCAAATCACTCATCTTTATATGTTTGGATTTAACTTGTTGTCAATTTGGACACCTAGATACAGACTTCGCTATGTCCCTTTTCAAACCATCCCACCAATATACCTCTCTAAGATTACGATACATTTTCGTTTCAACTGGATGAATAGAATAATGGGAACCATGAGCCTCTTCCATAGTATTCCCACTCAAATCTTCAACATTTGGTACACACAATCTACCTTGGTGCCTAAGCACACCATCTCCCCATGGAAGAATGACTCATTGAACTTTCCAAGTATCCATTCCTTCAACTCCATCAATAGAGAATCAAGATGTTACTTAGACTTCACCTCAACCATTAAAGATGACTCGAATTTGTAATGAACCATAAAACTATCTTTCGGAGAATCTTCTAACCGAACACCCAACCGAGCCAATCTATGGATAGATTTCACTAGGCCTTTCTTACCTTCTTCCACATGAGATACACTGCCCATTGTTATACTGCTTAAAGTATCCACAACCACATTGGCCTTGTAGGAGTAATAGAGAACACTCATGTAGTAATCATTCAATAGTCCAACCATCTTCTTTGTCGGAGATCCTTTTGAGTTAACACATATTAAAGAGTTATAGTCGATATATTCATCCACATGAACGCCATACAAGTAATGTCTCCACATTTTCAAGGAAAACACTACGACCGCTAATTCAAGATCATGAGTTGGATAGTTCTTCTAATGCACCTTGAGTTATAGAGGCATACACTACCACTTTACCATGCTTTATAAGTATACAACCCAAACCTACCCTGGAAGCATAACAATATACCACAAAACCCTTGGTACCCTCTGTTAAAGTCAACACTAGAGTACAGATAAGCCTATCTTTCAACGCTTGGAAACTTCTTTAACAAGCCTCCGACCACTCAAACTTAACATTCTTTTGGGTCAAGGTAGTCAAAGGAGAAGCAATGGATACAAATCCATCAGCAAACCTCCTACTGTACCCGGCTAAACCTAAGAAACTTCTAATATCGGTTGGATTCAAAGGTCTAGGCCAATCCTTAACCGCTTGTGTTTTCTTGAATCGACCTTTATACCCTCATTTGTGATAATATTACCTAGAAATTCAACTGAGCTCAACCAAAACTCGCACTTACTATAATTGGCTTGCAATACAACTCTCAAATGATCCATACGTTCACCCTTACTCTTCGAATATTCCAAGATATCATCAATGAAGACAATCACAATGGAATCAAGGTAATTTCGGAACAATCTATTTATAAGGTCCATGAAAGTTGCCGGGGCATTGGTTAGACCGGAAGACATCACTAGGAACTCATAATGGCCAGACCTAGTGTCACATCTGGGAATATACCCTAGATGTAACCGGCATCGTCGTCCTCTTTGAGGACTATGACTAGCCTCTTAGCTTACATCATTACATTAATAGGTCAATTTTAGCGGAAATTTAAAACTTTTTCATTATTTCTATATATATATATATATATATATATATACACATATATACACACACACACACACACACACACACACACACACACACA
>NC_028642.1:17990320-18061892 GCF_001406875.1 Solanum pennellii | reverse complement strand
TATATATATATATATATATATATATATATATATAAAAGATGATATAGTCATAATAGTCGTCCTATCTCATAACCATCTAATAAGAGTGTAAGAACTTGGGCATAGCCCATACATCAAAGAAAGAGAGCCTCACATGGGCTTTACAAAGTTCCATACTAAATGAAAAGGAAATAAATATAAGAGTCTTTAATACTAGAACAATATCATAGCTTGATAGTAGCATCGCCCTCGAAAGTGAGGACCTACATTACTTGGATGAATAAAAGATCCAAGCCTTCTTCAAGTCGTCTTCGAAACCACATCAATGACCAAAACCTAAAATGTTTGGGAAAAAGGAAGAAATGGGGTTAGTACACAACTTATACAAAGTAAGAGATCATATACACACGTACTTTGAAATCATGTCAAGAAAAGGGACATTTCATAAAGGTATGCAATTTACTTTGAAAATACTTATGCATAATAAACAAGACTATACTGAATCAATAAAACATATTCATGAAGTAATAGGCATGTACATCGCAAGACAAACAACATCAAAAGTAGTCAAGTCAACATCCATACATGTATTTAGACATATACTCAAAGTAACCCTATCATCAAGTCATAACCTCAACAAGCATGAATAAGAGCACATATCAACATAACCAAAATAAGAAAACTACCTATAACCTCTATCAAGTCAATAAGTGCGATGACTAAGAAAAGCCCCATAATCTTACTAAATCAATTAACTCAAAAAGAATCATGACCAACATCCCACTTCACATAACATGACATTAAGAATACACAATATCATACCTTTAGCGTTATATACCAAATACATGTTTATAAGAGTAGTGGACATCATATAGCATCATAAACATGTAAAATCGTCATATACATCATTTTAATTTATAACCATATGTATACATAATAACATTTTCCAAAGACTTACCTTAAGGCTAACTAGTGCAATGTATAGGTAGAGTCCAATACCCCTACCTAGACTAAGCCAAACCCCTTAGGTCATCTTAGTTAGAGTTCATTCCCTTAGTTTGTTTTACCTTTTGGAGACATATTGACTTAATTGACATAGACCACATGAGCTAATGTGCAACCGGTGTCATTGAATCCTACACAGAAAGAAGGTGGACTACATTCCAAGGTAGTACCAAAACATGAACGTAGCAACTATGTGGATCCACTATCTAGTATTCCTATGGAGGAAACATAGTTAAAGAACTAGGAGATATAGTTAGGAACCTCTTTATGATACATGCTTTATAGTCTCCAATTTCAAGAGTACATTAGTGATCCTACCTTCCCTATGTGGGAAGGAACACTCCTCACTCTAGTTCACTCGGTGCTAAGTTAGAGTCCCTTTTTGAAATGTAGTTAATGTCTTTATTGATCACCAAGACTTATTGTAGCTCATAGTGTATAACCCTTGTATAACATCATCATCATCATCATAGCTCAATAAGAATTGCAATAGTATTGTCCTTTCATTACAATTCATATAGGTGAAGTGACCACATTAACATTTTTACATCAAGATAAGGCACATTGGTAAATCATTCACCATCCTTATAAAATTTACACCTTAAGCTAACACCTTATAAATCACAGTCAAGATATTTAAATTCAACATCGTTCCACCCTATAAATCCTAATACAAGGCATACTCCAATAGAACATGATGACTTGATCACAATTAACCATAATTTGAAATAGAGGATAGGGATCAAAAGACTTACCAAGTCTCCTTCATAATCCATAATCAAGGTCTTACTAGCAACCCTTACTCGACCCAATTAGGGTATAACGTCATCCTCATTCAATGACCAATATGATAACATGAATATAAGAATCACTATATCACAATTCAATACTAGTTCATAGCTTAAGACAAGATACTTAGGTTAATTCACAACATAGTTCTTGACCTAGATCAAATTCTCAAGAAGTATGTTAGGACTATAATTCACCCTAAGTCATTCATGATCAGTATAAAAACATCATCTAGTAGTAAATAAATCAACAATAAAGTCAATAAAACCAATATGACATAATTCATATCCAGATCATAACCTTGGGTTAAGGGGTAAAGGTCATCTTCTACAAACTAGATCAAACCATCAAGATATATCATAATTGAGTTAAACTAAATGTTAATATATATATAATATTCAAAAAAAATTTAAGCAAAAATCAATTCATAACATCAATTTTGAGATTGGATGAAACCCAATTGAAAACTCATTTTTTTTAAATCAATTTGATGGAACCCTTTGAGAAAAGAGGTCTCAAAGGTGAATTAGATCCCATACCTTGTTAATTGATGAAGATTGATTGAGGAAATTGACATTTTGCAGCCCTTAAACCCTCCCCTGGCTTGGTCTTCAATGGAGTCTTCACTAGAGAGGGAAAGAAGAAAGAAGGAAGAGAGTTTTGGGTTTGGGAATTATGAGCTTGGGTCTAGTTTAATAAGGCTAAGTCTTTATATAGAGGTCCCTAATTAACTTAATTCAACTCCCCCTTAACCTTTAATTCACTAGATAACCTCTCAAATAATTAAATGAATTACTTAAAACAGCATAGTCAAACACAAACCTTACCTATGAGACCCCGACTGATGGGCCGTAGGTTAGTCGACGAGCAGTGTAGCCTCCGTGCTGCACCCCTGTGGTTTTTGTCAGAGAGTTGCCAAAGCGACTTCCCACAAAATTTGGTTAATTCTTCACATATGGAGGCATCGACGCCACGTCGATTTACAAACGGATCTTTGCCCGCAATCCGTTGATGGACTCTGCCTCTTGTCAGTTTTTTTCCAATTTGCAAGGGTCCTCCTCAAGGGACCTTGGTTTGTCCTTGGGGAGTCGTACCCGGAGGTTTCGAGCATGAATCCACTATAATACGTGTTATACACCCTTACACCAGTTTTAATGAATTTACGACTCCTAAAAACTAGTCAAATAGGCTAAGACACGCTAGTACCTCTTTGAACTAGTTTTCGCACGTCATGGACGTTCTTAGACGTTTTGGTTTCTAGACTTCCTTAACAAATTATTATCATTAAAATGGACCTTCAAACAGTTTCCAAACCTTATAAAACTTAAGTTAGGCTCTAGAACACATCTTTTGGATTTTCGAAGTGTTACATTATCCCTCCCTTATGAACATTCGTCCACAAATGACACTAAAATTCTTTTGAAATAAGGAACAGACTCAAGACTAGAAGCCCAACAAACAACAACACATCAAAAATGAATCACATCACAAATCATATCACTTACAAAAGGCTATTCAAAAAGATTCAATTACCACACATAAGGCTAAACACTACATTACGAGGAATATCCTTCTTATAAAAACAAGAGCTTAAATTATCATTTATGAGTCAATTATGCTAAAGTTCAACTTATCAACATGATAAATATAATTTCATAAACACTAATCATATCAAAATGTACAAAATGACCCAAACAAGAAAAATTGCAATCTATGGGCATACTTCACTATAATAACTGTAACAACATCAAAAATGCACCTTTTGCATAAATTCATCAAATATTAAGATACTTCAATTTTTAGTCATTATTTTCATTATTAGTAAGAACTACAAACCTTACTTATCTATTATATGAGGGTAACTGGACTTCATATGGGCCTCGTCCTCCCATGTGGCACCCTCAACTAGGTGATTTTTTCATAACACCTTTACGGATTCCACCTCTTTATTTATAAATTTCTTTACTTGTCTATCAAGGATTTGAACCAGAATTTCCTCATAAGAGAGGTTATCCTTCACACGAAGACCCTCAATAGCAAGAATAGACTCGGGGTCACAGATACACTTCTTAAGCATAAAAACATGAAAAAATGGATGATGCGAAGCCAATTGACTAGGTAACCTTAACTCATAGGCAACCTTATCAACCCTTTGCAATTTTTCATAGGGACCCACATAACAAGGACTCAACTTCCCTTTCTTTAAAAATCTAAACACCCCTTTCATAGGCAAAATTTTCAAATACACTTTATCACCTTCTTCAAATTCTAAATCCCTTCTCCTATGATCGGCATAAGACTTTTGCCGACTATAGGCCGCTTGCAACCGGTTCTTTATGATATGAAAGTTTTCCAAAATCTTCTAAATCAAATCGGGACCAAGAAGATAAAGCCCACCTACTTCAAACCATCCAATAGGAGACCTACACCTCCTACCATACAAGGCTTCATAAGGAGACATGGATATGGATGAATGAAAACTATTATAAGAAAACTCCATCAAAGGCAAATGCTTATCCCAATTTCACTTGAAATCAATAATACGAGCTCTAAGAATATCCTCAAGGGTTTGAATAGTACGCTCCACTTGACCATCCGTTTGGGGATGAAAAGTGGTGCTTAGATTCACCGTCGTACCCAACCCTTCTTGGAAGACCACAAAAACCTAGATGCGAATTATGCACCCCTATCCGATATGATGGATAACGGAATACCATGGAGACATACAATATCATCTATGAAAATCCTTGCATAATCTTCCGCCGAATAAGTAGCCGTGACGGGAATAAAATGAGAGGAATTGGTCAACCTATCCACAATAACCCATATAGAGTCATATTGCATTTGTGTCCAAGGCAACCCTACTACAAAATCCATATTGATGTCCTCTCACTTCCAAGTGGGAACTTGGATTTCTTGAAGTAACCCATCCGGATATTTATGTTCGGCTATTACTTGTTGGCAATTTGGACATTTAGCGACAAATTATGCTATGTCCTTCAAACCTTCCCACCAAAATACTTCTCTAAGGTCATGGTACTTCTTCGTTGAACTCGGATGAATGGAGTAATAAGACCTATGAGCTTCCTCAAGAATCCGACTCCTCAAACCATATATATTGGGAACACATAAGCTCCATTGCTACCTCAATACACCATCTCCCCCAAGGATAATGACTCATTGAGATTACCAAGAACCGATTCCTTTAAGTCCATAAATGCTTGATCACGGTGTTGTTTGGACTTCACCTCGACCACCAAAGATGACTCGGAGTTATGACGTACCACTACACCACCTATGGGAGAATCTTCAATCCGAACCCCTAAATAATCCAACCTATGAACATCCTTTACTATATTTCTCTTGGATTCCTCAACATGGGATACACTTCCCATGGACAAAAGACTCAAAACATCCGCTACTACATTGTCCTTACCGGGATGATAAAGGACAATCATGTCATAGTCTTTCAACAACTCTAATTGTCTCCTTTGTCGGAGATTTAATTCATTTTGAGTGAATACGTATTGAAGACTTTTATGGTCCGTATACACATCCACATGGACCCATTCAAGTAATGCCTCCAAATCATTAAAGTGAATACAACCGCCGCTAATTCAAGGTCATGAGTCGGATAATTTCTCTCATGCACCTTGAGTTGCCTAGAGGCATAGGCTATAACCTTCCCATGTTGCATGGAACACACTCCAACCCAACTCGAGATGCATAACAATATACTACAAGACCCTTTGTTCCCTCTAGTAGGGTCAATACCAGTGCGGAAGTAAGCCTATCCTTCAACATTAGGTTGCTCTTTTCATATGCCTCATAACAGTCAAAGTTCTTACTCTTTTGGGTTAAAGTAGTCAAGGGAGACGCATTGGATGCAAAACTATCCAGAAACCTCAAATAATAACCCGCTAGACCCAAGAAACTCCTAATGTTTGTTGGCGTCAATGGTCTAGGACAATTCTTGACTGCCTCGGTTTTCCTTGAATCAACCTCAACTACCTCACAAGAGATGATATAACCATGAAACTCCACCGACCTCAACCAAAACTCACATTTGTTATACTTGACAAATAATTGTTTCTCCTTACGAACTTGTACCACTCTCAAAAGGTTCATATGTTCACCCTTATTTTTTGAATATACCAAGATGTCATTAATGAAAAAAATAACAAATGAATCTAGGTAACATCGAAACACTCCGTTCATAAGATCCATAAATGCCGCGGGGACATTTGTGAGACCAAAGGACATTACTAAAAAATCATAGTGAACATATCTAGTCCGAAATGCCCTTTTTTGTATATACTCACCTCTCACCCTAAGTTTATTATACCCCGATCTCAAATCAATCTTAGAAAAGTAGGTTACCCCTTGGAGTTTATCAAACAAGTCGTCAATCCAAGGGAGAGGATACTTATTAATAATAGTGACTTTATTGAGTTGGCGATAATCAGTGCACATTTAAAAGGAACCATCCTTCTTCTTCATAAATAAAACCAAAGCACGCCATAAAGAAATACTAGGCCGAATGAAACCCTTGTCTAGTAAATCCTTGAGTTGAGCCTTCAACTCTTTTAATTCGGCCGGAGCCATCCGATAAGGAGTAATTGAAATAGGATTTGTATCCGATAATATGCGATACCAAAATCAATTTCCCGCTCAAGAGCAATAACGGGAAGATCATTAGTAAAGACCTCCAAAAATTCGCTCACTATGGGGACCGACTCAATGAGAGGAATTTCAGAGTCTAAATCTTTGACCCTTACTATACTGTATAAACACCCTTTAGAGATCATTTTACAAGCTGTCAAACAATAGATGATGCGACGTCTAGGAATAGAATTCCCCCCCCCCCTTCCACTCTAAAATGGGCTCATTTTGAAAGTTGAACTTCACCACCCTCGTTCTACAATTTATTGAGGCAAAAGCAAGCATCTAACTAATCCATACCCAATATGACATCAAAATCAAACACATCAAGTTCTACTAGTTCAACATAAGTAACTTTATTGGGCAAAATTATAGGACAATTCATATATACTATTTTTGCAACAACCGACTCACCCACCGGGGTAGACACCTAAAAGGTTCATTTAGAATGTTGGGTAAGATTTCAAACATCTTAGCTATCAAGGGAGTACCAAAAGATAATGTAGTTCCTGGATAAATTAAATCATATACATCAATCGAAAAGACTTTAAATATACCGGTCACCACGTCGCGAGAAGTGTCTTGCGTACCCCTAGATCGGAGAGCGTGGAAGCGATTCTTCTTTGGAGCCTCATTTGAACCACTATCTTGACTTGACCACTAACCTTGTCTTGACCCCTCTTATTAGGGAGGTCCCCAACCTTGTTCCTATTTTTACCACAACGAAAACAATTATCCGTTCCTTTAAGGTAATTACCATAGTGTTTCTTGCCAGACATTCCACAAGTTGGATTCTCGGTTGGTGAACTAGTACCCTTTCCCTTTTTTAGGCTTAGGGTTAGACACCATATCATCACGAGCCTTAGGGAAATTTAATGGAACCTGATTAGACACCCTCTTCTTAAGCCTAGACTTGTCTGGAATCTCAAGCCTACTCTTAGAAGAACCACTATCAAAGGATCTTACCCTCTTGGCATCTCTATTCTTTCTTTTAGACCTTGCCTCTTGCACTTGTTGAGCATGAACCATGAGACGAGCCATGGTCATATTGTCATGTAGCATTGGCGAATGACACTTTTCTGGCAAGTCATCCGACACTAACGTCAAAAAATGGTTCATTTCATCCCTAGTGTCTGAAACCAAAGAAGGATCATATTTTGACAATTTAGTGAATTTCAAAGAGTATTCTAGAACACTCATACCTCCTTGGTGAAGGTTGATGAACTCCACCACCTTGGATTCTCTCTTTTCCCTAGGAAAGAACCTATTAAAAAATGCCCTCTTGAACACTTTCCCAATTACCGGTCCACCCCTTAAGGACCTATTGTCACTCCATTGGACATACCAAGTTTGGGCACATGCTTAAGTTGGTAAGTGGCTAACTCGCCCTTCTCACTAGTAGGAAAGCCCGTAGCATAGATCATCTTGTACATTTCATCAATGAACTTATAGGGGTCTTATTCAACCTTGGACCCATAGAAAGTACGAGGTTTCATTCTAGTGAATACCCTTAGATGAGAGGCCATGGTAGAAACTTGTTGATTTGCCCGTGGCACAACCTTCTAATTAGCTTGGGAAGTCGTTGCTTGGGCTTGAGTAGTGGCTGCTTGTGCTTGGGTGTTAATGTATTGGGTCATTTCGAAGAGAGAAGCCCTTAAGTTCTCATCCTTCAAAGAAGGAGGATTGACTGGTGCTTTGTCATCATTCACATCTTCCCAAAAAGGAGGAACTTGATCACCATGGGGAGGAACACCCGCATTGACAATTTTTTTACAAGTCTTCATGACGCATTCCTTCGAGCATTCATTCCCTATAATAACAATGAGAGGATTAGATGCAAAAGCACATTGATCTAACACTCCAAAGGGACGATATTGGACTTTTAAGAAAGTGACAGTTTCCTCACCATCACATAGGTTCCAATCCATTAGTGTGGTGCGTTTCACAATTATAAATACGAACTTACATAGACGTGGTTGAGAGAGACATTGACTCAAAGCTAATTCGACCTGGCTCTGATACCAAGTTTGTCAGATTTGGGAATACACCCTAGACGTAACTGGATTTGTAGTCCTCTTTGAGAACTAAGACTATCCTCTTAGCTTACATCATTACATTCATAGGTCAAATTTAGCGGGAATTTAAAACTTTTCCATAACTTCTAATTGTAGGTTTACATAGACCTCTACATACACATAGTATATATATATATATATCGAGTATACATAGACCCTTCATATAGGAAGATTACTTAGTCTTCTATATATATATATATATATATATATATANCAACAGGAGTTTTATTTATATCACATAGAATTCGAGTTAGCTACTGTGAATTGCTTCCGGAGGATTTCATTTACATTTCAATTATATGAGTTGTTAGGATGTCGTGGATCTTCTCCCGACTTCCATCTTTGTCAGTAAGGGACTTCATAGATAGACAATAGAGTTTCTGACATTTCTTTTATGAAATTTACTAAATGCTACTTTGTGCTACTTCTTTTATAATTTTAATTTCAGCACCCATATTCAAATTCGCGCCCATATGTTCAACAAATTTCATCTACTTTCAGTATTGCGGTGATTACTCCTTGCATTCATAGGACTTCAACTATGAGTCAGTATATGTTATTTAGATCTTAAAAAGTCCATGGTGTTGTCGTACCAAATAATCTCATGTACTTAGCGGCTTTCAGACATTAGTATTTTTGTGTACTAAATCTATTTTTCAAATATGTTTCAGTTATGATATTTATTTTTAGATTCCACTTCAGTTCTCATGTGAACTTCATATTATACAAAGGGTTGTCTTGGGATCATTTGTGGTTCAAACACTATGTCTCAGTTCGGGTTGATACTTTGGTCATGACAACTTTGGTCGATTTGATTTAAATTTTTTATCAAGCAAATAACTAAATTAGAAATAGTGGTTTATTGAATCTATAAACCAAATTAAGCCAACATAAAGTAATAATTTTTATTTTAGTAGTCGGTTCATCCGATTTTCTCAATTTTCTATTTTTTTTATCATCTCAAATCTATATATATATATATATATATATATATATATATATATAAGATAACATAGCTATAATAGTCGTCTCATCTCCTAACCAACTAATAAGAGTGCAAGAACTTGGGCATAGCCCCTACATCAAAGTAAAAATGCCTCGGATGGGCTATACAATGTTCCATACTAAATTAAAACGAAAGAAACATAAGAGTATTTAATACTAGAACAATATCATAGCTTGATAGTGGCATCGCCCTCGGAAAGTGATCACATGCCCTACTTGGATGAATAAGAGTTCCAAGCCTTCTTCGAGTCGTCTTCAAAAAGCACTTCAACGACCGGAACCTAAAATGTTTTGGAAAAAGGAAGAAATGGGGTTAGTGCACCACTTGTACTAAGTATGAGACCATATGCACATGTACTTTGAAATCATGCTAAGATTAGGGACATTTCTTAAAGGTATGAAATTTACTTTTAAAATATGTATGCATAATTAACAAGACAATACCGAATCAATAAGACATATTTATGAAGTCATAGACATGTACATCATAAGACCAACGACATCAAAAGTACTCAAGTGAACATGCATATCATGTATTTAGACATATAGTCAAAGTAATCCTATCATCAAGTCATAACCTCAACAAGCATGAATAATTACACATTTCAACATAACCAAAATAGGACAATTACCCATAACCCCTTTCAAGTCAGTAATTGCAATGACTAAGAAAAGCCCCATATCCTTAATCAATTAACTGAAAAAGAATCATGACCAACATCCAATTTCACATAACATGACATTAAGAGGACACAATATCATACGTTTAGCATTATAGACCAAATACATAATTATTAGAGTAATGGACATTACATATCATCATCTACATGTAAAATCATAATGCACATATATAATTTTCATTGATAAGCCTCTACATACATAAGAACATCCTCCTAAGAGTTCCCTTAAGGATAACTATTGCAATGTTTAGGTAAAGTCCCATACCCCTAGCAAGACTAAGTCAAACCCCTTAGGTCACCTTAGTTAGAGATCATTCTTATAAATCATTTTACCTTTTGGGAACATCTTTCCTTAACCGACATAGACAACATGAGCTACTGTGGAATCCGGTGTCATGGAACCCTACGAAGAAAGAAGGCGTACTACTTGCCAAGATAGTACCAAAACATGAACATAGCAAGTACTTAGATCCACTAGCTAGTATTCCTATGGGGGCAACCTAGTTTAAGAACTAGGAGATATAGTTGGGACCTCTTTATTCTACGTGAATTATAGTCTCCAATATCAAGAGTACATTAGTGATCCTACCTTCCCTATGTTGGAAAGGACACTCCTCACTCTAGTTCACTCTGTTCGATGCTAGAGTCCTTTTTTTAAATGTCTTTAATGTCTTTATTAATCATTATAACTTATTGCAGGTCATAGGGTATAACCCTTGTATAACATCATCATCATCACAGCTCAATAATAATTGTATGAGTATTTTCCTTTTATTACAATTCATATAGTTTAGGTTAGCACATTAACATTTTCACATAATGATAAGGAACATTGGTAAATCATTCACCATCCTTATAACATTTACACCTTAAGCTAAAACTTCACAAATCATAGTCAGAACATTTCAATTTAACATCATACCGCCATATCAATCTTAATAAAAGGCATACTCCAATAAAACATGATGACTTAATCACAGTTAATCATTATTTTAAGTATAGGATACGGATCATAAGACTTACCATGTCTCCTTCATAATCCACCATTAAGGTCTTACTATCAACCCTTAATCAACCTATTTAGGGTATGACATGATCATCATTCAACGAACAATATGATAACATGAATAGAATAACCACTATCTTAATTCAATATTAGTTCATTGCTTAAGACAAGATACTTAGATCAATTCAAAACATACATCTTCACCTAGATCAACTTCTCAAGAACAAGCATGTTAGGACTATAATTTACCCAAATTCATTCATGATTAGTATAAAAAATATCATCTACTATTAATTCAATCAATAATAAAGTCAATTAAACCAATATGACATAATTCATATCAAAATCTTAACCTAGGGTTAAGGGGTAAAGGTCATATTCTACAAACTAGACCAAACCATCATGATATATAATAATGGAGTTAAACTACATGTTAATATATTCATAATATTCAAAATAAATTATAATCAAATCAATTCACAAGATCAATTTTGAGATTGGATGAAATCCACTTGAAAATTCAATTTTTAGTAATTAATTTGATGGAACCCTTTGAGTAAAGAGGTATCAAAGGTAAATTAGATCCCATACCTCGTTAATTAATGAATATTTATGGAGGAAATTTACCCTTTGCAGTCATTAAACCCTCCCTTATCTTGGTCTTCAATGGAGTCTTCACTAGGGTTTGGGTTTGGGAATTATTAGCTTAGGTGTAGTTTAATTAGGCTAAGTCTTTATGTAGAGGTCCTTACTTAACTTAATTTACCCCCCCCCCCCTTAACATCTAATTAACTATCTAACCTCTTAAATAATTAAATTAATTACTTAAAACAACATAGTCAAACCAGACCTGACCTACAAGACCATGACTGATGGGCCGTAGGTCAGTCGGCGGGCAGTGTGGCTCCGTGCTGCACGTCCCTGGTTTGGTTAGAGTGTTGCCAAAATGAATTTCCATGAAATTTATCTAAGGATTCATATATGGATGCATCGACGCCCCATCGATTCACCAACGGATCGTCACCTGCAATCCGTTGATGGACTCTACCTTTTGCCAGCTTTTTTGCCAATTTGCAAGGGTCCTCTTCAAGGGCCCTTGGTTGGTCCTTGCGGAGTCATATCCAGACATTTCAACCATGAATCAAATCTAATACATGTTAGACACCCTTCCACCTATTTTCATGAATTTCCAACTCCTAAAAGCTAGTCAAATAGGCTAAGGCACGCTAGTACCTCCTTGAACTAGTTTTCGGACGTCATGGACGTTCTTGGACGTTTTGGTTTATAGACTTTATAAATGAATTATTATAATTAAAATTGACGTTAAAATACTGTCTAAGCCTTAGTACACTTATGTTAGGCTCTATAACACGTCTTGGATTTTTTAAGTGTTACACCTAGTTCGATAAGCCATTTTAGGTACATCTTCACCTCTCACCTTAAATTGGTGATACCCCGACCTCAAGTCAATTTTAGAAAAGTAGATTTCTCCTTGGAGTTGATAAAACAAGTTATCAATCCAAGGGAGAGAAAAGTTGTTCTCTATGGTGACCTTATTGAGTTGACGGTACTTAATGCACATCCTAAGAGACCTATCCTTCTTCTTTACAAACAACACCGGAGCACGCCATGAGGAAATACAAGGTTGTGTAAAACCTTTGTCTAGTAAATCTTTGAGTTGACCCTTGTACTCTTTCAATTCGGCTGGATCCATCCGATAAGGATGAATTGAAATGGGATTCTTATCCGTCAATAAGTCAATACCAAAGTCTATTTCCCATTAGGAAGAAAATCCGGGCAAGTCATCAGGAAAGACTTTCAGAAAATCCTCACTACAGGGACCAACTCTAAAGGAGGGATACTGGAGTCTAGGTCCTTGACCCTCACAATATGGTAGAGACACCCCTTAATATCATCTTACAGGATTTTAGACACGAAATGCTATGACCTCTAGGTATTGAGTTTCCCACCTTCCACTCTAAGACGGGTTCATTAGGAAAATAGAACTTAACCACCCTTGTTCTATAATCAATGGAAGTGAAACAAGCATGCAACCAATCTATTCCTTAAATGACATCACATTAAACCATATCAAGTTCTACAAAGTAAACCAATGTAACTCTATTGGGAAAAGATATAGGACAATTCCTAAAGACTTTTCTAGCCAAAACGTAGTCCCCACCATGGTAGTAGCTGAAAAAGGTTCAATCAATACATCGGGTAGAACATCATCTGTAGATTTCTCTTGGTCACCCCGTTAGCGAAGAGCATACAAGCAGTTCCTCTTTGGGGCACCGGAACAAGGACTGCTTGCTTGAGATTGACTACTCCCCTTATCTTGACCCCTTACATCAGGACAATCCCTCACCTTATGACCCCTCTTACCACACCCAAACCATTATCCATCCCAACTAGACACTCACCCATATGCCTCTTACAATACTTGGAACAAGTAGGTATTCTTGCTAGGTGAATTTCCACTTCTGTTAAGGTTATTCACCTTATCCTTGGCAGCGTTGGGGAAATTGGAAGGAACTTGGTTGGGGACCCTATTCTTTAACCTAGGCTTGTCTTGAATTTCAAATCTACCCTTGGAAGTATCTCCCTCATAAGAATTGGCCCTCTTAAACTACCTATTCTCCTTGAGTTTAGTCTCCTCAACTTGTTGAGCATGCACCATCAAACGAGAAATGTCCATATTGTCATGAAGCATCGCCAAACGACACTCTTCAACTAGATCATCGGACACTCCCATCACAAAGTAGATCATCTCATCCCTGGGATTTGATACCAAGAAATGAGCATACGTGGATAATTTAGTGAACTTCAAGGAGTACTTCTACACACTCATGCTTTCTTGAAGAAGGTTGATGAACTCTTCCACTTTTTCCTATCTCATCTCCCTTTGAAAGAACCTTTCAAGAAAGGCCCTTCTAGACAGCTTCCAAGTTATAGGACCCATTCTCAAAGCCCTATTGTCCCTCCCCCCTATTGAGTATACCATGTTTGAGCAACGTCCTTGAGTTGATATGAGGTTAGATAGGCCTTTTAATTAGAACGAAATCCTATATCATATAGGATTTTGTAAAACTCATTAATAATGTCTTGGGGGTTATTCAATCACCTTTGACCCAAAGAACATTGGAGGGTTCATCCTTGTGAAGTCAATCAAGCGAGAAACCATAGTACTAGCATTTTTGTTCACACGGGGTCCAACTTCCAAGTTTGCTTGAGTCGTCATGGCTTGATCTTGAATAGCTACAGTTTGAGATTGGGTAGTCATAGTTTGAGAAAACTTAGAAAGGCTGACCTTATCTCTCCATCCGTCATGGGTGGAGGAAGTACTTGAGCTTGGTCTTGAGAAGGGGTTTGGTTACCTTGCGGAAGAGATTGGTTCTCTTTAGGGGAACTCTAACATTATTCAATTCTTCCTCTATTGTCCTTGCAGATGCCCTTGTCGTAGTCATCGCCTATATCCACAAGAAAGGGATTATAAGAAAAGGATACATCAAGTTACCACTCTTGAGGCAATTCTTTAAATATTACCAACAGGTGAGAATTCCTAAGCATCACATAGCCTCTCATTCATATGTGTGGCGTGCTTCACACCAATGAACAAAACTCTATATAGACGTGGTTTAGTGAAACATCAATCCTAAGATTACTTAAACCTCATGCTTTGATACAAAGTTTGTCACGACTTAGGACAACCCCCTAGATGCAACTGGCGTCGTCATCTTCGGAGAGGACTTGGACAAGCCCTTAGAAGTCATCATAACATATCATAGGTCAAAATGCGGAAAAATTGAAAGCATTTACATATTGAGTTATTCATACACTCTTCGCCTATTGAAGCTTACATAGGCTTCTAGTTTAGACAACATAACCAATACATAGGAAATAGTCTATTAACATTGTATCATAATAAACCATCTAAAGAATGTTACAACATTTGGGAATATCCCATACTTCAATAAAAAGAGCCACATATAGGCTTATATCAACAGTCTCAATGATAAATGAATGAAAAAGTGTCTTAGACATAAAAACTTCATAGCTAGAAATCTTCAGTAATGCCTTGTTTCATATAATATAACATCATGTTTAGTCATCATCATATATAGTTATTTATACCAATAAAATGTTCACAAATGAAACTAAAATCATATAGGAACATTATCATCTAAAGTCAACATGTGCATTTCACTCATCTCATAAGTGCCGAGAGCAACCTCCTACGACTCCCCTCAAGGTCAACTTGTGCCATGTATAAGTTGAGTCCCATATCCCTACCTACACTAAGTAGAACCTCTTATATCACCCTAGTTAGTGTCCATATTCATTACTTCATTCAGTCATTTTACTTTAGGGAACAATCGCCTTAACCAACAATAGACCGTGTGAGCTAAACATGGAATCCGTTGTCATGAAACCCTACACCGAAAAAAGGTTCTCTACTTGCCAAGGTCGAATTAAAACATGAACTTAGAATTGTAGGTGGATGCACTAGCTAGTATTCCTATAGAGACAACATAGTTAAGGAACTGGGAGACATACTTGAAACCTTCTTAATGCACAATTGCATTGTAGTCTCCATCTCATGAGAATCACTGTGAACCTACCTTGCCACATTGGGAAGGGACACCTCTCATACCTACTTCGCTCGGCGCTAAGATAAATCCCTTTTGAAATGTCTTGAAGTCATTCTTAATCATCATAGATTAATATAGGCCATATGATACTAACCCTTGTATATAATGTCATTAGCTCATTAGGTATTTTATGAGAATTTACTTTCATAACAACCCTTCATTTGTGAGATCAACACATCATATTCATATCATAAAAAGACACAAAAGTGATTCATATTCAACCTTGTATCATCATACCCTTATAATGATCTCACAATTCACATACTCAAGACATTCAATCATAGTCGTCATATCATAGTCCTCTTAATTTGATCATATAATCATACTTCAATTGAACATCATCATGAAATATAAACCATCATCATTGAATTAAAGCTCATAATAATAAAGGTCGTACCAATAGCCTCAACACATCACCTTCAAGAACTTACCCTCAATTCACCACCATTAACCAATAAACCAATCACCGGCATCATGTAATAGTGAATAAAACAATAACATAATCAATTCCTACAACCCTAATCATCTTAAAGTCAAATCCGTAAGTAGTATTAGAGAAGAGGACATGGGTCACTCGAAACAACATAACCAACATCAATTACTCTACAATAACACACTTAATAAGCCATAGGTAATCACAATTTGTCATAATCAATCATCAATTTCAAGTTTAAAAGGAAACCCATTTGCAGAGAAAAACCCTTGGAATTGGGTGATTTTATAATCAACTTTGAATTGACCTCATAAGGAAAGGGATACAAGAGTGAAAGAATACATACCTTAGAAAGCTTTATCCACAAAGTTAAGTAAGAAACTTGGATACTTTTTCTTGTTCTTCAAGCTTATTGGTTTATTCGATGCAGGATGAGGTAGAGAGAGAATGTAAAGAGAAGTGGGACAAATTGGGTTTCAATTTGTGTTTGAGTTTTGAAGTGGGAAATGGGTCCTAATTGACCTAAAATCAATATATAGTCCAACCCAAAATACCCTAACTACCCATCATTAAGTTGGACTTCCAAAAGTGAAGTCCAAATTAACTTTAGCTGTGAAATACCGCTCAGCTTCACGCCCACATCACGATCCGTGAAGTGCTTGATGGACCATGGTGGTGGTCGTGAAAGATGAGGCAGTAGCTCTCCAAACGAGCCACCTCAATTTTTATCTAAGTAGACTTCACGACAGCCTTCCCCCCTTCTCTGAACATGCACCACGGCCCGTGACGTGGCTCATGCTTATCTCAGGAAGTAGCCTCTCCAGATCTCACCCCTTTTCCGAAACATCTAAGGCAAGTTCACGACTGCCAACCTCCTTCCGTCGGGTACACCACAAGTCGTGAAGTGGCTCGTGGTACCATGGATAGTAAGTAATCAAAGATATCATCTTCCCCCATGGCCAAGGCATCTTCACGATCTCCTCACTTGGACGTGTTCATGACCATGAGCCATGGTCATGCTCGTGACGGTTGAGGCAGTAGCCTCCCTTCTTGGGGAAGCTTTCGCCCTTGGCTTTGGCTTGCCCTTTAAGGTTGGACCTACTCCCTTGGACTTGAATCTTTCAGCCCTTTATTAGGACCCTATGACCACTTCCATCACCTTACCATGAGATACCCTTTAGACACCTCTTTTTAACTACTTAGGACCACTTGCACAACACTAGTTCATGTTACTAGCTTACCGAACGTCGTGGTTGTTTCTTGATGTTTTTGCTCTAACACTTCTTACTTTGTTTCACTACATTATTTTAGGATTATAAATAGTGTTTTAAGTCTTAGTTCATCAAGTGAGGCTCTATACCAGGTCATGAACTTTTAGAGTGTTACAATATTTGATCCTTCTCTTAATAATTTTTGTTTTTGAGTTGGATTATTAAATGACTAGTTTGAGTTTTAAGAATATATTTACTTTCTAGATATACTTTCTTGTTATTAATTTAGTTTCAAATTTTTACCTTATAGATCTCTATATTTTTTTATTATTATTTCAGTTTTAAATATTTTCCTTGTAGATATATTATGACAATATACATATGCCCCTAACATATTTTACAACTTTGTAAGATGAGGCTCCTATCCATCACTCACTTTCTCCATTTACCAAGTTCCTACTCCGATGCAAGTCATGTGTCATTATTAAAAATTAATGGTTCAGATTGAATTATCTAAATCAAGGTCCTAACCATGAAAAATTCCTATCTTTTTATGGGCTGAAGAAGGCCAACAGACAATAGTATGATGAATTGACACACAATCTTTTTTCAAAAGGATAACAACACTTGGATAGTGACTATTCAGTGTTCTATAAAAGGAAGGGATGTTCCTTGGTCTTTATTGCCATATATTTTGATGATATAATTATGATTAATACTGAAATTGAAGATATCTACTCTTTATAAAAAGGTGTTCTGGAATGATCAGTTCAATATAAAAGATTTGGGCAAACTTCACTACTTTCTGGGATTGAATTCGTACAAAAGTTTCTTATATATATCCTTCTATTACAAAAGTGGATCAAGTATTAAGTGAAAATTCAGCTCACACATACTCTTTCGTTTTTTGTTCTATCCTATACTTCATAGTGTGCTTTTCTCTATGATACTTTATGACTTGCACTCTAAATTTTAATAGGTGAATAATCCAACACTGCAAGATCTAGTTCAGGTCCTTCTCGGAAAGTTTGTAAGCATGTATTCTCATCTTTATCTATTTCAGTAGCTTTCAATATGGTAACACTTTGTTTCTCTCAGACTGTATGCAACATTCTCTTAGATCTATGACTGACTTTATGCATATAAAAGACGAAACGAGGGAAGAAGGTAGAGTTTACTTAGATTAACATTAAAACTCTATCGATATTACTCTTTAAATTAAAACAATAAAGTCTAAATTTTCCATAGATACAAGGTATACCATAATGTTCAGTGCGCGTTTGCAGAACTAGTATAAATATATATATGTGTATGTATATATATATATATATATATATATATATATATATATATATATGAATATATACACAAACACGCACACACACACGTACATACATGATATCATTAAGGTTCTCATTCAAAAATTACTCACTAGTCAATGATATTATATACTTCTAATATCATTGAGTAATAAGTAATTTGTGAACAAAAAAGCTCTAATGATTCCATAATGTGTGTGTATATATATATATATATATGTACGCGCTGAACAATCATTCTTTACTATCATTCAAATTTCTATAGGCCTAATCTAACGTTAATAATTATATATTACATTAAACTTTTGTATATGTTGTTATATAAAATATAACTGTGTCAATTAATTATTTTCAATGAATTTTGGTTATTTGCAAAATAAACAATGTTGAAAAATATAAAACTAATTAAAATAATATAACATATAGTATGTGATGTAGTGATGAACTCTTGGTCGAAATTGAAGAAATGGACATAAGCATATCGAACAAAATTAATAAAGACATTAAGAATGTTAATGTAACATCCCGCCTTAGAAAGATCTAATTTAGAAAGAGCAAATTTGGGATTTGCTAGAGTTAAGCTTAAGTTGTGAGTTTTGCGTCAACATCGAATGACCATAATTTTCAGTACAGGATGAGTTATGTAGCCCATAAGATATCAAATTATATTTCTTGGGACCCTCTTTTAAATCCAATTGAGTTTGCTAAGTTTCATGTTCGGATGAGGGAGATTTTCCTGTTTGAAGTCAGTCTATGCAATAAAGGAAATTTACCTTAACTTGTAAGGGGTATTTCAGTCTTTATACTTATTCCATCACCTTTAACCATTTTGAGTAATATTTTCGGGGTATAAACAGATTTGGGTCTTTACATTCCTATATATACTTAAGGTTTTGATAAGAGATCAAGAGGAGAAAAGAAGAAAGTCTAAAGGCGTTTGTTAGGGTTCTTGAGATTTATCGAGGGATTTTGCGAAGGGATGAACTGTCACGACCCAAACATCGTGATTGACACCCACACTAAACCTTTGGTGGTAGAAATATTACTACAGTCCAACTAATCTACTTAACGATAGACTAAATATTTAAAGATACATAAGCATGTTTAGATGTCTAAGAAATATGGAGTTCCCATAACATATGAAAATTTAACAAAAAAACTACCATACTTTTGCGGAAAACAACTCCTACAAGCTAAAAGTTAATGTACCAAAATTCTACTAGACAAAAGTCTAAGAAAAAGGTGTGCCACATCAAAAAAGCATAAAAAATATTAAAGCACTAGTCTAAGCCTGGAGAAAATGGACAAAACAAACGAGAACTCACGAATGATATACCGTGAGTTTAAGGGATGTCTAATGAATTTAGCTTAAGATTTGTGTGTGTCTAGAGCCTTTTGTATTTATTTTCATGGTTGTGTATCACATTTTGCAGGAAAGATGTTCAGGCGCAAAATTAATGAGACAACTAAAATAGTGCAGAAAAGGGCTTCCACGCAGGCAATCGACTGATCGTAGTTCCATTAACACCCCGTAGATGGGTATCATAGATGGGAAGCCTAGGCATCGTTTCTAACCAAGAGCGGAACCACGATGAGCATTGACGGTCCGTCGATTAATTGACATACCTTACTGGTAAACCGTAGAAATAATGTGAGGCTTCCAATACATGATTTCTTATGATTTTAAGTATGGATTCACGAAGGGGCATTGACGGATCGTACAGGTGGTCCATTCAGAGAAGGTAGATTTTGGATGCTAAAATATTTTCTATGTCCTAGTTGACAGAAGGGACTTATGGACCATAGACCCATTGACGGTTCGTAAGTCAGTCTCGTGAATTGAAGATGCGTGCTTGAACAAACTTTCCTAATTTTGTTTCCTTTTTAATTAGGAGTTAATTATCTATAAATAGGGTATGTAAACCTAGTTTTACGGGTTGGATACTATTGTTATTTTTCTAGTTTGAGACTTTGGAGATTAATTCTTGTAAACATTAGAAATTATTGATTTCTTAAGTTGAATATGAAGATTTTGGTGTTGACATTAAAGTTCAAATTCCGGTTTACTATTCTGATTACGTAAGTTCAGAATTCTTTCACCTAAAATAATAAATTGTGTTATTGTGATTATGGGTAACTAAATTCCGCAACTGGGGTTGTGGGAACCATGAGCAATTGACAATGTATGAATAGCAAGTAACCAATCTTCGATTACTGTTTTACCTACATTGATAATTCTTTCGGTTAGAAATCTTTCTAGCCGTTGCAAACATTAGAACTCCCTTTTGTGCTACTTTCCCGACAAAGGAGGTAGTTAATAAAAAAGAATTATCAACATAGATTTAATTTGATACTATCTAATAATGTAGCGTCGATTGGTGCGAGGGTGAAAACTATGTCATACATTGATGCGATATAAGTCTAATATGAGGTAAAGGTAAAGGTTAGTAAAATTTTACACACGTAGCCCGACCAAGGTGTAGGGTGAAAATCTTTAAAATGTCATACCAATGAGGTAAATATACATAACCTATCATTTTTCCTATAATACACTAGGAAGTGATTGCTATTTCTAGGAGTACCGTGTTATGAGATTGTGGGAAAAAATATATCCTAGTTACTTTCTCATCTTGATAACAACCAAAGCTGACTCTTCTTACCTGATAATTTACATAATCTTAGGAATTTCTTTCACAAACCCCCGCTTTTTACTTACTTATTTCGGAAATACCTTGACTAAACGAATATATTTGTGGGTTAAAGTTGAGTGTAAACCATATTCCTCGTGGAATCGACCCCAACCTTTCAGTTGGGTTCTTTTATAATAACGTTCGCTTATGTTTCTTAAGGGAGGAGTAATTTAAGCGTCTCAAATTTTAGTTCCGCTGCCGGGGAATAAGACTTTTAGATTATGTTTAACTACATTATTGAACTTTAGTGAAATATTCCCTAATTTAACTTTTTCTTTTGTTTATGTCTCTCTCAGGTTTTTACTCTAGTGTACTAAGTACACATAGCAGAGGTGAACCACTCATTCCTTACGATCCAGAATTGTGTGGAACCTTGTGTAGAATGAATAATCAAGGAGTCATCGATTGTTCCTATCGGAGGACCATTGATGCAGATGGTTACCTTTGAGAATAATTAGGTTCCACCTGATAACAGATTGGTAGAAGCACTAAGGCCCCAAGACCCTCAAGGAGCACATATGAATTTTAGTGGGAGGTTAACATAAATATCGTCGAGTCTCATGTATCTCTTGTCCTCCCACCTCTAGCTCTGAGGAACACGTTTGTGGTGACCATTAGCTTGATGTAGATGTTTACAGGGAGAGGTTTATTTGCCAGTAGATGATGACATGCTCACATAGCTAAGCTAAACTATGTTTGCAAAAGTAGCATACGTAGACCAAATTACGATGTGAATGTGATCGGGTTGAGGGTGTTCCCACTATCATTGAACATAGATGTTGCTATATAGTTCTATTAACTCCCCTACCACTCTATTTACACATGGGACTAGTTGACACATGCATTCCTAGCAAGATTCTTCCCTGTGTCCAAGAAGTTGAACAAGAAGACAAGCTCAACAACTTTCTATCTCAACCTTGAGAGTCTATGAGTATTTCTTGGGAATAGATTCACTGCTTTTATTAGAGGTGTCCCAAATCACCGTATTGATGATGAGTCATTGAAGGAGTACTTCTATCGGGGGCAGGATGACAATGGAACGCAAGTGCTTGATACTATTGCATGAGGTTCGTATGGTGAATGCTACTAGGAATAGATAACGGAGAATTGGAGAAGATATCTCGCAACAACAAAGTTTGGAGCACAAGAAAGACAGACACTGGGATAAACACCTTCACCGTTCATGCTAAAAAAACCAAGCAGCAAATGACAATCATGAAGAGATGGCATCGATGAGAACTAAACTAGGGTTGGTGATAAAACATATGACTTGAGGGGCAGAGATGGTGATTGCGGTGAACTATTTGACTAGACCTCCACCACCATTGGAAGAGTATTATTATTAAGAGGATGCCGTAAATGATCATATGGGGGTTTCTAACCAAAACCAAAAGATCCAACAAGGATAATTGGTGCCAAGGTCAAGGAAACCAAGGTCGAAACTACGGAAATTACAACCGAGAGAGACAATATGTTTGGGATGGGAACTACAATCGCGACAACAATTACAATTGTAACAACTATGAAAACATAAACAATCGTGTTGGACCTTATGTTCCCCCTAAAAAAAGGAATTTTTTCCTAGGGATAGTGGAGCAAACCTGGTGGGCGTTGAGGATATTATGAAGAAGATGATGAGAAAGTCTGATGCGATTGATTAGAATGTGTAAGAGATGAGGAACAACATATCTGGTACTGGTCAAAAGGTTGATGCCCACGCAGTGTAAATCAAGCATCTTGAGCTATAGATGAATTAGTTGTCCACCATAGTTAACCAAAGGAAACCATGCACTCTTCCAAGCAACACCATCCGAAATCCAAAGAATGATGGGCATTGTATGGAGGTAAGCACTAGAGAGGGTAAGCAAAACATTGATCAACCTATGCCGCATGTGTTTGATATTGATACTACAAAAGATAATGAAGTGACAGATGCTAGTAGTGAGAATGAGAATGTGACTGAATACGAGGATGTGATCACGGAGAAAGTTGTTTCCTTGCCCAGGCCTCCACCTCCTTTTCCTCAAAGATTAGCAAGGAATACCAAAGAAGGAAACTATCACAGGTTCATCACTATGCTAAAACAGCTCTCCATCAATGTTCCGTTGATACAAGCTCTAGACAAAATGTCTGGTTATGCTATGTTTATGAATGATATGGTTATAAAAAAAGAGATATGTGAGTTTTGACGATGACGATAAGTTGCAACAATGTAGTTCTGTTACTAAAAGATCCCTTGGGAAGAAAAAAGACGATCATGGTGCTTTCACACCCCTTGTATCATTGGGTTAATGCACTTCACCAAGAAACTGTGTGATCTTGGGGCTAGCATTAATCTTATGTCATTGTTCATTTACAATAAGTTGCGATTGGGTGATCCAAAACCAACTATTATGCGGTTTCTCATGGCAGATAGAACTGTGTAGAGGCCTACAAGAGTGTTCTATGACGTGCTAGTGAAATTGGAGTCATTCATTTTTCTAACAAATTTTGTTCGTCAAGATTGTGAGGCTGACTTTGAGGTTCCCATTATCCTTGGGAGACCATTTCTTGACACGGGGAATGCTTTGGTTGACATGGAGAAAGGGAAGATGAAGTTCATACTTAACAATGAAGAAGCGACTTTCAATATTTGTAGGTCCATGAAGCAAAATGGTAAGCTCCAATTGGTATCCACTATAACTTTTTAAAGTGAATGTGCTTTGAAGGCGCAAATCGAAAGGAGACTGCTTTTTGAGGCATTAGTTGTCAAAACCTGAAACCATACCCTAGAAGTTAGGGTACAATCTTGGATTGTTACCGGCGTACTCGACCTCTCAGAGGTCTTATACAAGCCCTTTCATATCATTAATTGCATAAATATAGTGAAAAGTACTGTGGAATTTAAACTTTTCACAAGACATAATATAGTCTTCAAAATCACTTTCATATAAAAGTAATAGGAAATACTAAGTCTCAATTTCATCATTGTAAGACACAAGAATACTTGGGAGACGGCCCATACTTCAAAATACGAATATAGAAATACCTAGTCTATTACAATACTTTGAATGTAAACATTATAGAAATATATGGCATCGAGTCAATTAAGAACATACTTCAACTTCTCTTGAACGATCTTCTAAGTTCAAGTCTTCGCTTCTTAAAGATCCTCACCTACCAAGAACTATATAGATTGATCAAAACATGGAGTTAGTACAACCACATGTACTAAGTATGGCTTTATGCATTTAAATCATGAAAACGGATATTTATTGGAAATATGCATATTTTCATTTAAAAATCATATTATAATCATAAGAACAATATTTAACACCTTAGAAACACATAAGAAACATTTGAACAACAAATCATAATTTTAACTAACTTAGCAGTGAGGTGCATTCACTGTATAGTGACTAAATTAACTGTCACAGTGAATTGCTTAAACCTCACTTTAGACACCCTTTAGCATGTAATCTTCTCACTCAAAGCTATCCCAAGTTTCACTTAAGTCACACAAAGAGAGACCGCCCATACACCCTCTCTAGATGTTCATAAACGACCCTTAGGATTACTTATAATGAGTCACATACACACTTAAAAAGTATCATTAACATCAAGGTAAGATTCTTCTAAAAAAGGTGAACTCTAAGTCTCACTTGAGTGAGTTGTGAAGCGACCGCCCATACAATCCCTTACACACACACTTAAGAGATCCTATACACTCCCTGAGATAAAATCATGCTCACATAATACATCAAACACATAGGTGATATGGCATTCTCTTTCCAAAGGCTATCAAATGACCTACTTAAGTAAATCAAGAGTATAACTTCCATAGTGACCTCTTCAAGATTACCTGAATAGTCCTTAAGTCTACCTAAGTCTTAGATCCTGTCAACAAAATCAACCAACTTCCCTAACTAGAGTCATCCTCAAGACTTCCAAAGATAAGACATGAAGAGATCATCCTTTTATGCCCTCTTCACATTTTAGATAAGGAATGCTTAAGTCACTTTAGATTAGGTACTAATTTATTTACATACTTCTTATCATAAGTCATTATTTCATTAGTTCATTAAGACTCATACATCACATAAAAGACATTCAAGTAATGGTCTTAGACAAGACCTAGGAACTCCACATAACACCTTCAATGTCTATTGTGCAATGTCTAGATAGCATCCCATACCACCACCTTACCTCCATAAACTTCTCTAATGCTAATAGGTATTCCATATGATGATAATAGGCAATTACTTACATAGACCATGATATCTAGACATGGAATCCGGAGTTCTATCCTACATCGATGAGGTTGTTCTACTTGCCAATGGTTTTTACAGTAGCTTGCCAAAGATTCCCTCTTCACCCTTGTCCAAGTCCCCCACGACGACACCCTTTGACGGGGCGCCAACAGGCCTACGAGCCGTCGACTGCTCCGTCATATGGGGCCTGCATCGGACTATTTTAGTAACAGTTTTTTGTCCTTCCTCAAGGACCCATAGATGGTCCTTGGGGATAATTTCCCGGAATTTTCCAATAATATTATGATTTTCTATAAGAACACCTTTCACATGAATTCATACGAAATGAACACATAAAACATGACAAAACATGCCTAGACGTACAAGGTCACTTCAAGGCATATCTTTAGAACGTCATGGACGTTCTTGGTCGTTTGACCTCTTAACTTTACGAAACTTTAAAAACTGCCTATACATGCTATATTAACTCCATAAATAAACTTAAAACATCATTAAGCACACATAAGCACATAAAACCACATAAGAGTCATTTAGGTGACTTAGTCGTCGAACGTCTTAGTCGTCCCTTGACGTTTGACTTCCAACACACCTAATACTTTAGCTACTGCCTATATCCCATATATTAGACATATTTAGGACCTTATACAATCAATACCAACATGTTAGTATCTAGTTAGCCTAGGTCATTTTCGGGGTCTTACAATCTCCCCCACTTGGACAACATTCGTCCTCAAATGACAGTTGCCACTCTCCGAACACTTCAAAGATTAGAGACTCAACTAATAGCTAATAACCATTCCATACAACTCATATCCAAGAATAAAACATCAAATTCACATAGTCAAGAGATTCACAACACAACAAGGAACCAGAAAACAATTCTATAACTCATTGTGATACTAAACTCACATTCTTCAATCCAAATACTAAAAACTCATTTTATATTAAATATCATGCTTATATATAGAAGTTATAACCACATTATAACAATTTTAGACCAAAGAATCAAATAGTCATTTTTACAAAAATATTATAGTAAACTGTTTCTATATGTTACAGTGATTTTATGCAATTTTCAAATATCCAAATTTTAGGCAATTCATGATATAAACATGCTAATATGCAAAGTAACATCATATAAACACATCTTACAACATAATAAAGGCTTCATAAAACACACAATGCGAAAGGTTAATGAAATTCAATTTCAATCAAACTTTTAAACATCATGCACAAGTAACAATTTCAAGGACTTCTATCCCATCTACAAACCATGCTCCCCCACTATGAAGGAACTCCTATCTTAACAAAAGAAAGTGAACTTACCAACATCATCATCACTCTCCTTCTCATCCGGCTTCTCTACCCTAGAACGGAGTGCATAGAAATGCCTCTTTGTTGAAGCATTATCTTTTTGAACACTAGGAGCAACTTGCATCCCCTCTCTACGTCGAGAAGCAATCATAGGACAATCTCTCACTTTATGCCCAGCTTTACCACAACCAAAGAAAATCACGATACCCAATAGACACTCACCATAATGTTTCTTGCCACAATTTGCACAAGTAGGCTTGCCATCCTTAGAACTACGTCCTTTCTCAACCTTGAACTTAGCACTCCTAGATTCTCCTTGAGATTGAACCTTCTTCTTAAATCTAGTTTGCTCTTGATCACTAGCACCACTCCTTTTCAAACTTCTAGCCATCCTCCTATGTTTAGAATCTTCAATTGATTGTGAATACACCATGAGTCTAGCTAGGGTCATATCATCATGTAACATAGCAGTACGACATTCTTCAACCACTAAGTCGACTACCCCCATCACAAAACAACTCATTTCATCTCTTGGATAAGACACAAGAGAAGGGGCATACCTAGACAAAGTTGAGAATTTCAAAGAGTACTCCTCAACACTCATATTGCCTTGCTTGAGATTGATAAACTCCTCCACCTTAATTTCTCTCTTCTCTCGGGGAAAGTACATGCCAAGAAAAGCTTCCTTAAATTCTTCCAATTCAATAGGACCCTATCCTTCCGGCCTATTATCCTTCCATTCAGTGTACAAAATTTTAGAAATGTCCCTCAATTGGTACGAAGCCAACTCCGCCTTCTCCCTAGATGTAACCCCCATAGCACTCCATCAAGAAACTCGTGGGGATCCTCATTTACCTTAGAGCCAAGAAAGATAGGAAGATTTACCCTCAAAAAATCTCTCAACCTATATGTCATAGTGCTCTCCACAACCATAGGCATCATATTCAAATTATCTTTCATAGTCATAGCTCGGGCTATAACAATCAAAGACTTTCTAATCTCCCTATTACACATATCCGAAACCTTAATACCTCCTTCCACATTAGGAATGGGATCACCTTTGGGAGGAACTTTTGCATATTGAGCACCTTGAACTCCTTGTCCACCTTGAGGAACTTTCTCAACTTGCTCAACTTGAGGGGGAACCTCCTTATTCACCCTCTCCTTTTCCAACCTTCTAGCGGTCATCCTTCTAGTATTTATCTCCTACAAAACACAAGGAATCTGATAAGAAGTATAATCATACTATTTACTATACCCCACAACATAGGAGTAGAAATGAAAGGAAACACTATCATCCTGTAGCCTCTCGCCCATAGATGTGTCGCGACTCACACCGATGGTCAAGAATCTACGAGACGTGACTTGATGAGACTTATTGATTCCTAATACTACATTCAACATCCTATGATCTGATACCAATCTTGTCACAACCCTAAACCATACCTTAGAATATAGGGTACAATCTCGGATTGTAACTGGCGTACTCGACCTATCAGAGGTCTTATACAACCCCTTTCATATCATTCTTTGCATAAATATAGTGAAAAGTATTGCGGAATTAAAACTTTTCACAAGACATAATATAGTCTTCATAATCTCTTTCATATAAAAGTAATAGGAAATACTAAGTCTCAATCTCATCATCGTAAGACACAAGAATACTTGGGAGATGGACCATACTTCAAAATACGAATATAGAAATACCTAGTCTATTACAATACTTTGAATGAAAACATTATAGAAATATATGTCATCGAGTCAATTAAGAACATACTTCAACTTCTCTTGAACGATCTTCTAAGTTCAAGTGTTCGCTTCTCAAAGATCCTCACCTACCAAGAACTATATAGATTGATAAAAACATGGAGTAAGTACAACCACATGTACTAAGTATGGCTTTATGCATTAAAATCATGAAAACGGACATTTATTTGTAATATGCATATTTTCATTTAAAAATCGTATTATAATCATAAGAACAGTATTTAACACCTTAGAAACACATAAGAAACATTTAAACAACAAATCATAATTTTTAACTCACTTAGCAGTGAGGTGCATTCACTGTACAGTGACTAAATTCACTGTCATAGTGAATTGCTTAAACCTCACTTTAGACACCCTTTAGCATGTAATCTTCTCACTCAAAGCTATCCCAAGATTCACTTAAGTCACACTAAGAGAGACCCGCCCATACACCCTCTCTATATGTTCATAAACGACCCTTAGGATTACTTATAATGAGTCACATACACACTTAAAAAGTATCATTAACATCAAGGTAAGATTCTTCTAAAAAAGGTGAACTCTAAGTCTCACTTGAGTGAGTTGTGAAGCGACCGCCCATACAATCCCTTACACACACACTTAAGAGATCCTATACACTCCCTGAGATAAAATCATGCTTACATAATACATCAAACACATAGGTGATATGACATTCTCTTTCCAAAGGCTATCAAATGACCTACTTAAGTAATTCAAGAGTATAACTTCCATAGTGACCTCTTCAAGATTACCTAAATAGTCCTTAAGACTACCTAAGTCTTATATCATGTCCACAAAATCAACCAACTTCCCTAACTAAAGCCATCCTCAAGACATCCAAAGATAAGACATGAAGAGATCATCCTTTTATGCCCTCTTCACACTTTAGCTAAGGAATGATTAAGTCACTTTAGATTTGGTACCAATTTATTTACATAGTTTTTATCATAAGTCATTATTTCATTGGTTCATTAAGACTCATACATCACATAAAAGACATTCAAGTAATGATCTTAGACAAGACCTAGGAACTCTACATAACACCTCCAAAGTTTATTATGCAATGTCTAAATAGCATCCCATACCACGACCTAAACTCCATAAACTTCTATAATGCTAATAGGTATTCTATATGATTAGAATAGGCAATAACCTACATAGACCATGATAGCTAGACATGGAATCCAGAGTTCTATCCTATACCGATGAGGTTGTTCTACTTGCCAATGGTAGAACTTTGACACATCCCATGTAGGCACATGGTTAAGAAATATGAACGGCATACTTTGTAATCTAGTATCATACTTAACTAGGACTACTTTACCTTACCATACTCACTCGGTGCTAGCCTTCGTTCTCATAGAGTAATTCATACATTAGATTCACATAAAAGGGTTACATAACAAGTTCATAACTCAATCATATTTAACCTACCAAGGAAGGTCCACTAGGGCTACCTCACAATGGCGACAAGAGTCCCATGATGACTTTCCTAAGGATTAGTATGATGACGTTCTAGACAACTCACCTTAAGTCCATCATTCCTTTACTTTGAAGGATACCATTACAGCTTACGCTTCAACAATCTTAACCCTACCCTTAAGTCAAGGTTTTCACATAATAGACTCTCATATCATCATTTAAAGTCACATGTCATACATATATTCAATACTAAGAGTTCTAACATCCTAAAAAGACATCACATATTTAAAATCATATATACATCAAGCAAGGGACAGTAGTCAACCAAGAGAAGATACCACATACTTCACTTTTAACTCATAGCGCAAGTCATTCTAGAAAATCCTAGAAACAATCTAATATCTTCAAGTCATACTATATATCTTCATAACATCATTAATGTACTCCACATAGACTCACAAATCCAAGTAGGAATAACCAAGACTTAACCCTAACACTATACTCATAATGTTAAAGTCATAGTCTAACATGATCACTTAAGGCAACATAAGTAGAAGAATACACATATGACTTCACATGTATATATAATGTCATGCTTCACATAAGCACAAATAGACAGATTACTTCAAGTAGTTGCCAATATGGCCATGTTCATCATATTGCATAAAGTAACGCCGACAAGGCCACACTAATTGCAAGTAAAACACATAACACCACCACCATAAGTGGACCATACCTATCAAAATAGAATCGAAGTATAATTAATATCAAATTAAAGAAAATGGGGAAACATACATTCATCCCCTCTCCCACACATCAATTCGATGCCAAATCAACCAATTCAACATCACAAGGCTCTTACCCATGGCCATGAACAATAATTCAAAGCAATACCCATAAAACTCAATGAATATACATAAATTCAATCTAAGTTTAACAATATAAGATAAATTAGATATGTCACGACCGAAATATAAGCTCCAAACGAGACCGGCGTCGTTGACCTCTCATAGGTCGCAGACAAACCTACATACGTCATTCTTACTTCATCTAGGTTAATTTTAGGGGGAAATTTGAAACTTTTTGTTTCTTTACATGCTTACTAAACATTATAATACATACGCAATTGTTCACCATCAACCATCTAACATTAAGATCATCAAATGAAAGAAACATTTTATTATACTGATAAATATGTACTTGCCAAAATGGCACCAATACAATGCCTGAACAAAAACGGGAAAGAAGTGCTACTGGAACATACTCCACTAGCTCAATACTATAAATAAGCTAGAATGTAAATGGGAAAGCATCCTCAAAAGAATGACGGCCTACCAAGTCCGGATGAATGCTCGACGTCCGGATAACTGTAGCGTTGATCCTGTAGCTCTAGCGTCCACCTGTGCCTGCACCTAAAAGCTTGGAGTTGTATAGGGTTAGCACACTTGTACTAAGTATGGGTATATGCAAGCACACACCAAGTACATGCATGAGTAAGAATAGCTCTCTCCTAGCAACATGATTATAACAGGTCAAGTTAGTGGACTTGCCGAATTGAGATTAGGAAAGTGAGTAAACTTTCAAAATTTTGATTAGAAAAGTTTATGACCTTTCCAAATTTGGATTAGGAAAGTTATGCCATGAGAGTAACATGCATCATCATACTTAACATTTTGCACACAGCACACAACAGCGTACACATAGCACATATCATAATTCCTATAACATATAACGTTGTTCATATGATTCTTTCGTATGCCATGAGACCTTGGAATCATGGACTTGACACTTCTCAAAAATGAGGGCTCAACATATGGGACCTCAACTAGGGAGTCTGCTTTAGAAAACACAGAGTCTGCTTCGTTCATTCATATGTACTTCATTTCATTTCTTTCATGGGCCAGTGTAAACACCAGCTATACCTAGGATGTAGTTTAAGATTTTCATCGAGTTCGTTTTGCAATGATCAATAATGACCTAATGTCATTAATTGAATCTAACTCACCTCTTGATTATCCTATCCTAACACCTTTGGTATCATTTGTTTCATTATGTGCATCATTTGAGGTTGTGCTCATTCATTCATTGGGAACTTTAACTTTAACCGACATAGATCATGTGAGCATCATAAAATCCAATGTCAGGAAACCCCACACCTAAAAGAGGTGGAATCACCGGCCAAAGTGACCCAAAACATGATAGCATACATGGGAATTGAACCTTGCCAGATCCCTATAATGGCAGTATATGTTCAAAGACTAGGAGATATAAGGAGACCCATACCCGACATGCCGGACAGTCTCATCTCATGAGAGTTACGTGAACCTCCGCTCATAGCTAGTCTAACGCTGCTCAGTATAAAGTTCTATTACATTCAACTCATAAGTCATGGAAGCTGGCTTCTAGAATGAGGACATCATAGCTCAATAGATGATTTCTCATATCATCATTAGTATTAAGTGTGTTAATCTCGATACTTTCATTAGAGTGTTCATAGAGACTGGTCTCTTCATTAACTTTACACTCTCATAGGTGAGTACATTTTTGTAATATTCACTTAGGCTCATTTGAGATTGTTCTCATCTTTTACATTAGCCTCATATCATGTTTTCCCCACATTCATTAACATTAGCACAATTGATCTTCATAATTACTCACCCCATTTTACGTGAATGTTCATTTCCTCATATTTCAATGCACTTGGCCATTTGTGTGTTTCCCACTCTTACTTTCCCCTTCTAGTGTTTCATAATTTCATTACATAATAGTCATTTCATCGTATGCCAATGCACTTGGTCATTCAGTGTGTTTTACACTCGTACTTAACCCTTCTGTGGTTACTTCATTTCATTACATAAATCATAGGTTCACTTTTCTAAATGTATGCTAGACTTATGGGTCTATACATACAAGCCATGAGGCTTCATTCATAGTATGTTAAGTGACTCATATCTTCCTAAGATTATGCAGTACAAGACTTATGTAGCTTGTATGTATGCTAAGATCTTGATTTTGATCTAAATAGGTTGAATTATTCTTGAACATTTAATTCACGTATGACTTATGTATCAATACGAAATTTGGGCAAGGGAATCCGGATTTCAAATATCTTGAATAACACTTACATTTTTTTTATTCATTTTGGTTTGATCTATACGGCTTGGGGACCCAAGTTCGAGCCCCAATACCTTCATTTTATTTTTCTCTCTTCATTATTCGCTTAATGGAACTAAGAGGATGTGGTATTGAACCCCCACAACCTCATTTACTTTTTAATTTCATTGACTTTACATTTATCTCCTTTGGCCGAGCGGTTGTGGGTTCGAACCCCCACTGCCCCTCTTTTGGTTTCATTTAATTTTTCTCCTTAAATCTTCCTAGGAAGTCGTGGGTTCGATTCCCACGCTTCACATATCTTTCCATTCATTCCTTTGACTCTCCTTCACTGCCTAGAGGTCGTGGGTTCGATTCCCACGCCTCACATTTCTTTTTTTTCATTTTCTTTACTCTTCTTTTACTGCCTAGATGTCATGGGTTCGATTCCCACGCCTCACATTTATTTTCATTCATTTTCTTTACTCTCCTTCACCGCCTGGAGGTCGTGGGTTCGATTCCCATGCCTCACATATTATTTTTTTTCTTTTACTCCTCCTTAAATCTGATTTAGAAGTGGTGGGATCGAACCCTACTCCTCTCATTTCTTATTTTTTTTTTAAGTTACATTTTCCATCCAATATCATGGGTAAAATCCCCTCCATGACCTCACTTGTTTTAATTCATTTTCTTAAACATTTCGAACCCATTTTGCTGACCGATATTCATCACTAGAAGCTGGAAAGTTTCTTTTTATTTTTCAGTATCCTTTCATCAAGTTACACCTTAGTTCTTAGGGGAATTTAGTAGTGCATTTTGAACATTTTAGGTACGTTTTCATGGATTTGTTTCGACAAGAGATTATCCATTAAATCAGCCACGTTTCAACTCATATGAACATCACATTTACATCAACATGTGTACATGAAGTATAAAGAACTATCATGTCATTTCAAGTCCTAAACCACGAAGAATCCCCACGGCAACACACACCTACACACGTAGTTACATTTTTGAAAAAAATAAACATAAGTCGCATAAGTCCAAACATACATATAAACACATAATCATCAGGAAAACATGTTTCAACCCTACTTTTTTACTAGCAAACAGAACAAACCTATGATTCAATGGGAGTTAGTGACAGGGATATGCAACAGGGAACAATCCTATTTTTCAGAATGAATATTCTGAACCATAAGGGGTCTCTTCGTAAAGTGACCAAGAGAGAAGAGAACCCATACCTTTTTGACGTTCAAACCATGCTCCCCAAGAACCCCTCCAAAGAAAACTCCAAATCAGAGAGCTTCAACACCAACTTGACGGGAAAACCCTCTATTTGCCTAACGTGTTTGATTAGTTGTTTGTTTATAATTTTTGTTGTGAGTTCTTCAAGTGTGAATAACTTTTGTTTACCTACTGTTTTTGTACGTTATTTGGCAGAGAATAACGTGAGTGAGAGTAATAATGACGTGAGATAGGGAGATGAGCATGTGTGAGAAGAGTTTTCTTAGGCCTAGGAGTCTTGTTTAGGACTTAGTCAAATAAGGTGTTATTTAATTATTAAAATTCTGATTTCCTTTAATTTTTAATCATCTAATAATTAATAAATATAAATTAATTACATTAATTTACCAACATAAATTAAAAACAATTTAATTCACTGCTTCCACCTAGGTTCGAACCCGGGTAGAGGAAGACTCCACTTCAAGAGCCCAATTTTGGACTTTTACCCCCCCCCTTTTATGTCTGGTAAAGACTCCTTCAAGTAAATCTTCGTATTTGAGAGCCCTACATGGTTGGACCCGACCTTTCGCTGCTCAACTAAATCCCCAAGTTAGATAGTTTGGATGTAGCACTGGTTCCGAGATCTGGTTCTAAGCGCATCAATCCATGTGAACCCGGTCTAATTGTTGGCATTCTAGACGCATTAAGCATTACATAACAAATCAGCTTTTAGGGTTGTTACATTGTCCCCCCTTAGGAATATTCATCCCCGAATGTAACTACTCTTTACTAACAATAATTAATTCATCTATAGAATGTATGCATACATAGGTAATTCAGTACTCCCCATTGGTCAATATCTGATTTACATATTAACATGATGGTGCACATCCTTGAAACCTACTAGTATCTTGACATTAATAGACTAAGGAACTGTTTCATAAACTAGTCTCATCAAAGAATACAACATAAGTAAACATGTAAGTCATACAAATCAGCAACAAACACGATGACTCAAACATAATAACCTCATACTAGTGTATAAACACCATAAAAAGTCAAATACATGAAAGACTAATCAAGGCTACGCACCCAAGATTTCACCAAAAGTGCCTTCTCCTTCACCCCTAGACTTGAGTGCGAGAGATCGTAGCCTCCTTGGAGCCTCTTCTTTTGGACCATTAGGTTGAACTCTCTCCTTCACTTGTTCTTGACTTCTTCTATTTGGACAATCCTTCATCGTGTGACCTTGTTTGCCACAACTGTAACAAGTGTTAAAGTACATCATACATTCTCCCCCATGCAGTATGCCACACTTCCAACAAGGTGGCCTCTCCTGGGCTGTAAAGTCTTACAAACCTTAGGGAGTAATACCTGACTGACATCGAGCCCTGCTTAAGGTTGATGAATTCCTCAACCTTAGCCTCCTTCATTTATCTGGGAAAGAACCGCCCTAGAAAAGCTATCTTAAAAAGATCCCAAGTAATAAGACCCCCTCCTAAGGCTCTGCTACCCTGCCACACCTTATACAAGGATTGAGCTACATCCTTTAGCTGGTAGGATGCCAATTTAGACTTCTCCACATCAATCAAACCCAATAGCTTGATCTTGTAAATTGCTAGCTTGGTCCATCTATACCAAAGTTTTCCTTATTTCTCCATCTGTCAACCCAGATGAGTTATGATATACCGTGGTTTCACGGTATTTTTAATGCTTTTTCCTTAAGTTTAGTTTGTGTCCAAAATCCTTTTTGTATTGACTTTTATGTAACTCTTTATTTGCAGGAAAAATCTATCCAAAGACGAACGCGGAAGTTTTTGAGCGAGAAATGCAGAAGAGACTATTTACGAAGCTTATGACGGTCCGTCGTGCTTATGACGGTCCGTAGGTTGCGTCGTAGTGAAGCTGCTGAAGGAAGATGGGGAAGTATGACCTAAGTGTGGGATTACAGAAGTCCACGACGTACTGTCATAGACACGATGGTCCGTCCTGCTAGTTCTTCCCAATGATCACAGAGTAGTCCCAGTACCTATTTTCCAATAAGTTTAAGTGATATGGAGCGGAGACCCTCGACGGACAGTCGTGCTTGGAATGGTCCGTGATACCTGCCGTCGAGGGTAATGAAGAGAGCAACAGAAGAATTTGTAAAGTATGGGACGACGGAGGCCATGACGGCCCATCTTAACCACGACGGTCCGTCACAAGGTCCGTCGACCCAGCTGCGTTTTGACAAATTTTCAGTAATTAGAATCATTCTTTTATTAGGTTTTTGTTTTTTATAAATAGTTCAAAAAACCCTCATTTTTGGAGTTAGACTCTTTTATGTTAGACTCTTTGTCAGTAGACTTCTTGGATATTAGACTTTTTTATTGTTACACTTTTTCTGGAATTGATTGTTTGTGATTTTGTTGATTAATCAAGTGAATTTCTAGATTTTATTCTTTCTCATCAAAGTAAGTGCATGAATTCTTATATTAAATATATGAATATTGTGATTTTGAGTATGGGTAACTAAACTCCATAACTAGGGTTGTGGGAACCATGGGTGAATAATGAGGTAAAATCTAACTAAAATAACAATTCTAGAATAGTGTCATTCATATATTGATAATTCTTTCGTTTAGAAGTCTTTTTGAATGATGGCCAAGGTTAGAACTCGCCTTAATGCTACTTGCCTGACTAAGGAGGTAGATAATAGGAAAAGAATTATCAACATAGATTTAGTGTATACTATCTAATAGGTTAGTGTGGATTGGTACGAGGTAATAACTTAGTCAAATATCGAATACAATGCTTAATATGAGGTAAAGGCAAGGGTTAGTATAGCAACTCACGTAGCCGGACCAAGGTGCGGAGTGAAATTTTCTAGATGCCGGACCAAGGATTTAGAAATGCATAACTTATCACTTTGCCCGCAAGATACTAGGAAAGAATTGTTATAGTTAGAATTATAAAGTTAGGAACCTGTGGAGAACACTTAAACCCTAGTTACTTTTTTAATTGATTAAACTCCAAGATTTGAATTTGTTAGTTGTTTACTTTAATTTAGTTAGTTATTTTCATTAATTTAAAAATAAAAACCCCCTTTTATTGTCTTTTGTTTTCTAAGAAAATAATTGACGAAATAATAGTAATAATAGATTAAAGTTAAGTCTGAACTATTTTCCTCGTGGCAACGATCCCAACCTCATTAGTTGGGTTCTTTACTTGATACTACCGCTTTACTTCGTATTTGAGAAGTAAGTTGGAGCGTATCAAGTTAACATGCATCTCTATTCCAGCAGCTAGAGCCTTGGGAGAAAGTTGAATTCCCCAGTAGCCGCTCCTCCAATCTCCCTGCCTGCTTTTCTCCTTATATTCATATTTTGAAAACATCATGAGTTGATGTTAGATACTCTCTTAACACCAATAAATCTGACATTAGAGAAGGCATGATAACATTAGAAGAAGGGAAATTTTCCTACGCATCATGCAGTCTGTAATGCAGGATAGTTGTGCACTTCACTACCAAGATTTAAAAAGTACTCGATGTGGTTGATGTGAGCTTATTATCCTCAGAATTTAACCTAGTTCTCTGATACAAACTTTGTCACGATCGGAATCTAGACCCTAAACGAGATCGGCGTCGTTGACCTCTCAGAGGTCGCCGACAAGCCTACATACGCCATTTATACTTCATCTAGGTTAATTTTAGCGGAAAATTTAAAATATTTTTTTCTTAAAATGCTTTCTAATCATTCTACTACATAAGTAATTGTTCACCATCAACCATCTAACAATAAGATCATCAAATGAAAGAAACAATTTATTATAACGATAAAGATGTAATTGCCAAAATGACACCAATACAATGTCTGAACAAAAAGGGGAAAGAAATGCTAGGGGAACATACTCAACTATCTCAATCCTAAAACTAAGCTAGAATGTAAATGGTAAAGCATCCTTGAAATCGTGAGGGCCTACTATGTCAGTATGAATGCTCGACGTCCGGATAACTGCAGCGTTGATCCTGTAGCTCTAGCGTTCACATGTTCCTACACCTAAAAGTTTAGAGTTGTATAGGGTTAGTACACACTTGCACTAAGTAGGACATGCATGAGTAAGAATAGCTCTTTCCTAGCAACATGATTATAGCAGGTCAAGTCAGTGGACTTGCCAAATTGAGATTAGGAAAGTCAGTAAACTTTCAAAATTTGGATTAGGAAAGTTATGCCATGAGAGTAACATGCATCATCATACTTAACATTTTTCACACAACACACAACAGCGTACACATAGCACATATCATAATTCCTATAACACATAACGTTGTTCATATCATTCATTCTTATGCCTTGAGACCTTGGAATCATGGACTTGACATTAAGAATTCCCAAAAATGAGGGCTCAACATATGGAACCTCAAGTAGGGAGTCTGCTTTAGCAAATACAGAGTCTGCTTTGTTCATTCATACGTACTTCATTTCATTTCATTCACGGGCCAGTGTAAACACAAGCTATTTACCTAGGATGTAGTTTAACACTTTCATCGGGTTCGTTGTGCAATGACCAAGAATAACCTAATATCATTACTTGAATCTAACTCACCTCTTGATTATCCTATCCTAACACCTTCGGTATCATTCATTTCATTATGTGCATCATTTGAGGCTGGCCTCATTCATTCATAGGGAACTCTAACTTTAGAAACATAGATCATTTGAGAATAATTATATCTAGTGTCATGAAACCCCAAACCTAAAAGAGGTGGAATCACCGGACAAAGTGACCCAAAACATGCTAGCGTACATGAGAATTGAACTTCACCAGATCCCTATATTGGCAGTATAGGTTCGAAGACTAGGAGATATAAGGAATCCCATACCCTGTATGCCGGACAGTCTCATCTCATGAGAGTTACGTGAACCTCCGCCCTTTCTTAAAGAAGGCATCACCGCTCATAGCTAGTCTATCGATGCTCAGTATAAAGTTCCATTACATTAAATTCATACGTCATCGAAGCTGGCTTCTAGTATGAGGACATCATAGCTCAATAAATGATTTCTCATCTCATCATTAGTATTAAGTGTGTTAATCTCAATACTTTCATTAGAGTGTTCATAGAGACTGGTCTCTACATTAACTTTACACTCTCATAGGTGAGTACATTTTGGTAACATTCACTTAGGCTCATTTGAGACTGTTCTCATCATTTACATTAGCCTCATATCTTGTTGTCACCACATTCATTAACATTAGCACAATTTCTCTTCATAATTACTCACCCCATTTTACGTGAATGTTCATTTCCTCATATGCCAATGCATTTGGCCATTTGTGTGTTTCACACTCTTACTTTACCCTTCTAGGGTTTCATCATTTCAATACATAATAATCATTTCATCGTATGCGAATGAACTTGGCCATTTAGTGTGTTTTACACTCGTACTTAACCCTTCTAGGGTTAGTTGATTTCATTTCATACATCTTATGTTCACTTATTTCTAAACGTAGTCTAGACTTGTGGGTCTATACATATAAGCCATGGGGCTTCATTCATAGTTTGTTAAGTGACTCATATCTTCCTAAGATTATCTAATACAAGAATTACGTAGCTTGTATGTATGCAAAGATCTCATTTTCAATCTAGGTAGGTGATATTATTCTTGAACATTTAATTCACGTATGACTTATGTATCAATATGAAATTTTTGCAAGGGAACCCGGTTTTCAAATATCATGAACAATACTTACATTTTTTTAAATTCATTTTTTTTTGATCCATACGGCTTGGGGACTCAAGTTCGAACCCCAATGCCATCATTTTATTTTTCCCTTAATTTCTCGCTTTATTTTTTGCTTAATGGAACTAAGAGGATGTGAGATTGAACCCCCACAACCTTATTTACTTATTAATTTCATTGACTTTAAATTTCTCTCCTTTGGCCGAGCTGTTGTGGGCTCGAACCCCCGCTGCCCCTCTTTTGGTTTCTTTTAATTTTTCTCCTTAAATCTGCCTAGGAGGTCGTGGGTTAGATTCCCATGCCTCACATCTCTTTCCATTCATTTCCTTTGACTCTCCTTCACTTCCTAGAGGTCGTGGGTTCTATTCCCACGCCTCGCATTTCTTTTCTTTCATTTTCTTTACTTTCCTTTTACTGCCTACAGGTCGTGGGTTCGATTCCCACGCCTCACATTTTTTTTCTTTCATTTTCTTTACTCTCCTTCACCGCCTGGAGGTCGTGGGTTCGATTCCCATGCCTCACATATTATTTTTTTCTTTTACTCCTCCTTAAATCTTATTGAGAGGTTGTGGGTTCGAACCCTACTCCTCTCATTTCTTATTTTTTTTCTTTTAAGTTACATTTTCCATCCAATACCATGGGTCGAATCCCCTTCATCACATTTCTTTTTACTTCTTTATTTTCATGGTTTTTAACATGGTGAGGTCACAGGTTCAATCCTCCATGACCTCACTTGTTTTAATTCATTTTTTTAAACATTTTGAACCCTCTTTGCTGACCGAAATTCATCACTAGAAGCTGGAAAGTTTTTTTTTTCCAGCGTCCTTTCATCAAGTTACACCTTAGTTCTTAGGGGAATTTCGTAGTGCATTTAGAAAATTTTAGGTACGTTTTCATGGATTCGTTTAGCCAAGAGATTATCCATCAAATAAGCCACATATGAACTCATATGAACATCACATTTACATCAACATGTGTACATGAAATATAAAGAACTATCATGTCATTTCAAGTCCTAAACCATGAACAATAGCCACGGCAACACACACCTACACACGTAGTTACATTTTCGAAAACATAAACATAAGTCACATAATTCTAAACATACATATAAACACATAATAATCAGGAAAACACGTTTCATCCCTAGTTTTTTACCAGAAAAATAACCAACCTATGATTCAATGGGAGTTAGTGACAGGGATATGCAATGGGGAACAATCCTAGTTTTCGGAATGAATATTCTGAACCTTAAGGGGTCTCTTCGAAAATGGACCAAGAGAGAATATAATATATACCTTTTTGATGTTCCAACCTCGACTTTCTGCCCCAAGAATCCCTCCAAGCATAAGTCCAAATACAAGAGCTTCAACAACAACTTGACGGGAAAACCCTCTATTTGCCTAACATGTTTGATTAGTTGTTTATTTATAATTTTCGTTGTGAGTTCTTCAAGTGTGAAGATCTTTTGTTTACCTACTGTTTTTGTACGTTATTGGCAGAGAATAACGTGAGTGAGAGTGATAGAGACGTGAGAGAGGCAGATGAGCGTGTGAGAGAAGAGTTTTCTTAGGCTTAGGAGTCTAGTTTAGGACTTAGTCAAATAAGGTTTTATTTTATAATTAAAATTCTGATTTACATTTATCTTAAATCAGAAAGTATTTAAAAAATATAAATTAATTACATTTATTTACCAACTTAAATTAAAAACAATTTAATTCACTGCTTCCACCTAGATTCGAACCCGGGTAGAGCAAGACTTCAGTTCAAGAGCCCAATTTTGGCCCTATCACCCCAAAATGTCCCTCCACCTTATTAATTAACTAATTAATTATATATTTAGGGTAATTAAGATACTACCCTTAGCCTAGAAAAAGACCATTTTACCACTAGACCCTCCAATCCTAAGATTTTCCCTTTTTAAGTCCGGTAAAGACTCCTTCAAGTAAACCTTTGTATTTGAGAGACCTACTTGGTTGGACACAACCGTTACTAGATCAACTAAATCCCCAAGTTAGTTGTCTTGTATGTAGCAACGGTTCCCAGGTCTGGTTCTACGCGCATCAATCCGTGTGAACCCGATCTAATCGTTGGACTTTTTGACACATTAAGCATTACTTAGCATATCCATTTTAGGATTGTTAAAAGATATCAATTGAATACACTTCTTATATCATTAGAAAGCCCATAAGGAACTAAATAACAATTCAACAATATTATCATCGTATCAAGTAATCCAATAAGTAGTCAAAACAAGGGCTTATCTATTTACATTGGTTCATAGGTAATTTATAGTGAAATCATCAATAAAATATCACTTAAATCATAATTAAATGTTTAGAAATCATTTATGCACGAACCCATGGTAGAATCGCGAAATTGGACAATTCACTTTTTGAAAACTTTGAAAAACATATTGAGAGTTGGGCTCCTTAATGAAACAAGTTTGAAGGATCAAAAGCCATACCTCAAGGATGATAATTCTTCACTTTGATGAAGAATTTCCACTAAAAACCCCCCACACCAATATGCTTCTTCAATTTGGACTTCAATGGAGTCTTTGGGATTTTTCTAAGAGTTTTGGGTTTTCAATTTTGAAGAATGAAGTCTTTAGGTGTTTACTCCTTATATACTTAATTAAAATACCCTTAATAAACCTCCACTGATTTAATTTAGAAGTGGGGTGATTTTACCAATTCACCCCTAACTTGGCAGCAGCCTGCGCAGGAGGACAAGTTTTTCAACGCCTGCCCTTGATGGGGCGTCACCACCACGACGGGCCATCACTGGCCACCGTCGGTGGTTAAAGTAGCCTTCCAAGGCTTCCCTCTTCACCCATGGCCAAGTCCCCCGCGACGGAACCCTTCGACGGGGCGTCAACAGGTGTACGAGCCATTGACTTCTCTGTCGCTGGGCCTGCCTGGGATTGTTTTAGCAACATTTTGGGTCCTTTCACAATGACCCTTAGATGGTCCTTGGGGATAATTTCCCGTACGTTTCCAACCCAATTACGATTTTCTATAATTATAACACCTCTCACATGAATTTCATATGAAACGGACACAATACTTGATGAAACACGCCTAGACGTAGAAGGTCACTTTAAGGCATATCTTTCGAACGTCATGGACGTTCTTGGTCGTTTGACCTCCAAACTTCACGAAACATTAAAAACATCCTATAGATTCTGTATTAACTGAATTAAGAACCTCAAAACATCATGAAACGAACATAAGCACATAGAACCACCTAAGAGACATTTAGGTTACTTAGTCGTCGAACGTCTTAGTTGTCCCTTGACGTTTGACTTCCAACAAACCTAGTACTTTAGATACTGACTCTATACCAAATATTAGACATATTTATTACCTTATACCATCATGACCAATATGTTAGGATCTAGTTAACCTAGGTCATTTTCGGGGTCTTACATTAGTAGCAATGATAATGAACTTTGAGAGTGATTTCATCGAAGGGTATGACGAGTTGGTGGACGCACTTGATAGGTGTGTATATCATCATAAGTCTAAGAAGTTGGACTTGGATATGAAAAATCGTGAGACTCCACCATGGGGACATTTTGTGGAAGAGGCACCTAAATTGGAACTTAAGGCCCTACCCCCACATTGGAGGTATATATTATTAGGTATGGATGAGACACTCCTTGTAATTATTATGGAAGATATTAACGGTCGACAAATTGAGTATTTGGTAGTAGTACTAAAGTGGTTAAAATGATCTATTGGGTGGACTATTCTAGATATTATCAAAATCACCCCCGCTATTTATTCTCACAAAATTCAGCTCATAAAGGATCATAAGCCTAGTATCGAACATTAGAGAATATTAAATTTTCCTATGAAAGAGGTAGTGGCGAAGGAGATTATTAAATGGTTGGATGGTGGAGTCATATACCCCATTGCACAGAGTAGTTGGGTATGCCCTATTCAATGTGTGCGTAAGAAGAATTGGATTATTGTGGTCCAAAATGAAAGAAACAAGCTTGTGCCAATGAGACCGGTGATGGGATGTAGAGTTTGAATGGATTGTCGAAAGTTGAATGCTTTGTAAAAGAAGGACCATTTCCCTATGCCCTTCATGGATCAGATCTTGGATAGACTTGCAGATAAGGGATGGTGTTTCTTCCTTGATGGGTATTCGGGCAACAATCAGGTATATATAGTCCTAGAAGAACCACAGAAACTACTTTAAATTGCCCGTATGGGACCTATGCGTTTAAACATTTGCATTTGGGTTGTGCAATGCTCCAAAAACCTTCCAATGTTGCATGATGTCGATTGTTCGTTACATGGTTAAGAACACTTCTGAGGTGTTCATAGATGATTTCTTAGTGGGTGGTGACTCTTTTGTTAAATGCTAGGACAATCTCACAAAGGTATACTGAAAAGGTGTGAAGATTGCAATTTAGTGCTAAATTGGGAGAAGTGTCACCCTTTTGGTAAAAGAGGGCATACTGTTGGGACACCGAATTTCTAGAAAGGCATTGAGGTGGATAAGGCCAAACTAAAGGCAATAAAAATGCTTCCTCCACCTATATCGAGTCAAAGGTGTGAGATGTTTTCTAGGGCATACACGTTTCTATTAGAGCTTCATCAAAGATTTTTCTAAAATCGCCATCCTTTGTGCAATCTGTAAATTTGACTTTGATGGTACTTGTCTAATCGCATTTTAAGAGTTGAAGAAGAAGTTGGTCTCTGTCGCTTTCATTATTGTCAAAAATTGGGGGGAACTGTTTGAAGTCATGTGTAATGCTAGTAGGGTGGCTTTTTTGTGTGGTATTGGGGCAAAGGCGTGGGAAGATACATAACCGTATTTACTATGCAAGCAAATGTTTAGATGCACCCCAAAATATTTACACAGTTACAGAGAAGTAGTTTCTCGTCGTGGTGTTTGTGTTCGAGAAATTTCGCTCTTATTTGCTTGGGACTGCGGTCATGCACACGGACCATTCAATGTTGAGGTATTTCATGGCCAAAAAGGATGCAAAACCATGACTCATTAGATCGGTGTTGTTGTTACAAGAAGTCGTTTTTGTGGTGAAAGACCGCAAAAGTACAGAGAACCAAGTCATGGATCACTTTTTTAGATTGGAGGATGAAGCTTTACTCGAGCTTGGTGACAATCGTAAGATCAATGATATGTTCCCATATGAAAAGGTATTGCCGCTTCCCATGACCTCATTCCTTAGTTTGCCGAGTTTGCTAATTTTTGTCAAGTGATGTGGTACACATGGATCTGTCGTCTCACCAAAGGAAGAAGTTCATGCATTATGTAAAGAAGTGTTTTTTGTATGAACCATACTTGTATTGTAGTTGTGCTTATGGGATTATTCTCCAATGTGTGCCCAAAGTTGATATGTTGAGTGTTCTTGAGGCAGGTCATTCATCGCCTATTGGTGGGCGTCATAGTGTTGTTCAGACTGCGCACAAATGTTCGTATTGTGGATACTATTGGACAACCATTTACCAAGACTCTCCTGATTTTTCCAAGTCTTGTGACTGTTGCCAAACAAAGGGTGGGATTTCAAATAGGCAAGTGCTTACGATAAATCCGATCATGGTAATCTAGTTATTTGATGTATTGGTCTATTTGTGAGTTTATATGGGATGGAATATATTTTTGATGCGTTTGATTATGAATCGAAGTGGGTGGAAGCAATTGCGCTCGCCAACAATGAAGGTCAGAGCATCATCGCATTCTTGAAGGAAAATCTCTTCTCCAAATTTGTCACCCCAAGGGAAATTATCGGTGATGAAGGTTCCCACTTTTGCAATGAGTTTTTTAAAACATTGCGTTATAAGTATGGTGTCCACCACAATATATCTACTTTTTACCATCCATAGACTAGTGAGCAAGTCTAAGTATCCAACAGAGAGATTAAGCAAATCTTGGCAAAGACTATGAATGCAAACAAAACAGATTGGTCAAGGAATCTTGATGATGCTCTATGAGACTACCGCACCCTCATACAAGACTCCCATAGGTATGTATCCATACCAACTAGTATATGGGAAGTCTTTCCATTTGTCGGTTGAGCTAGAGCATAAAGCCATGTGGGCAACGAAGAAGCTTAACTTGGATTGGGGCGCCTCACTAAATCAAAGAGGGAATGACTTGAACTTGCTCGATGAGTTTGGCCTAAAAGCCTATAAAAGTGCATCCTTTTATAAAGGGAAGTTGAAGAAGTACCATGATCAAAGAATTTAAAAGCGAGAGTTTGAAGTTGGAGATCTTGTACTTCTATTCAACTCTAAGTTGCATTTATTTCAAAAAAAGCTCAAGTCCAAGTGGTCCGCGACCATTTTTACTCAAGAAACTATTCCTGAATGGAGTGGTTGATCTTTAGAATAGTGAAATAGCAAGATTCAAGGTGAATAGACAGATGATCAAGCTTTTATTGGGAAATGCGAAAAGTGTGCAACAAGTGATTGAAGCCTATTATCTTGATAAACTTTGAGTAATCAAGAGGGCTGCATCATGCTACGACGTTAAATCGAGAGATACTTCGGAGGCAACCCAAGGTGTAAAATCTATCCAACCATAGGTTTATAATTCCGATCAAGTAGTTTTCTAGTGTTTATTTTATTTGTTGTACAAAAGTAGTGGTTATTCATGTTTGGGTTTAGTGTTTGATAGATAAAACATAAGGTTCATGTCTAAAAAGTTTCCAAAAAATCCAAAAAGAATGGCCTAATTGTTGTTAAAAGTACAAAAGCTCGAATTAAAGATCTGCAGAGAATGGTCTTGTACAGAAGTCTACGGACCACATAGATGGTCTGTCAACCAATCGATGAACCATGAATGGCGTCCTAGATATCATTAAGTCTTTAATTTTAACTAAGTCAAATAGTAATAGACAGTCCTCATGTATGGACCTTCAATCGATCCACAGACGATCAACAGGATCTCGTGGATCCTAACTTTCAACCTGCTGACACGACCCGAACTCCCTTATTTAAAAATCATATTATTCAAGTTCATTTCCAACTTCTAGTTTTTACCTCAAAATCGTTTCTCCTCATCCCAACTCCCCTAAATCACTCATGAACTCCCATAAACCATCCAAATCCCATTCCCCTAAATCCCAACTTCCTCTATACCAAGCTCTCCCACATCTCATTTCACAAGTTTGGTGTACAAGTTTGGTGCGCGTAGAAAGATTTTATGTTAATGAATGATAGTGTCGTCACATAATACACCGCTCCTCATTTGCTTTTAAGGTAATAGGATTTCCCCTAACTTTAAATTTTGATTCATAGATTGAATATAGGAAGTCGGGAGTAGGATATTAACCATGGGGGGTGGGTTACTAAAAAAAGCACGCTAGAATTAAAATTGAGAACACCCTCGGTATGATCAAAAGTGATTGTGTCTAACTCTATTACCTGTAAAATGTGTGCTTAAGTCTAAATGTAAGTTCCGACCTAGGGTTTCTTAGTTTGCAAGAAATACTCATAAACATTGATGAATTGGAACCCTAAGAATGACGAACTAGCATAGGATATGTTGAAATGCATGAGTAGACTAGGAGAATGTTGAAAATGATCACAAAAATAGGACTTTGATTTGAAAAAGGTCTGCGATCTAGCACAGGCCTCATCCATGAGACTCCAGCAGCAGACCGTCTATCAATAGACCATTCTGTACACCCTTTCTTTGGTTTAGAGACCAATATTTATGGACCTCTGATCTACGGAGGGATTCCATGGACCGAAGATAAGTGTACGGACCGTCAATGAAAACTGAAGCCACTGACCATAATTTGTTTTCTTTTTTTACTTTTTGTTCACTCGTCGTTCTAAAATTATTTCGAGTGTCTTTTTAGGTTGTTTTGGTACTAATAAATTTTACATAGGTACTATGTCACCCAAGAGGCAAGTGGTATACACAAAAAGGGAAAAATCCATGTCAACCACCCCAACTCTCTACTTGATCGAGGAACGCACATATTAGGGGGACTCAGCCTACATTTCTCAAGGCATAACGGCATCATCCACTACATCCCAGGTCACTAGGGGCTCCTAGAAGGTGAACCCTGATATAGTCACTTCCTACTAGTTTGATGAGGAACACACACTGATCGGGTCACTAATTAGCGTTGTTTCTAGTTCTGAGGGTGGTTCAATATCTGGATCCGAGATGGACACTGTACTAGGCTCTGGGTCTTACTATTTTTCAAGGTCCGTATTGTCCCATCCTACAAGCTCCAGTTCTAAAGGAGCCACAGGATCGGGGAACCATGATTAAGAAGCCTCGTCTGATGATGCTAGTAGCTCAGAATCAGCACAAACACAAAAAACAGATAATCCTCCTCTATTCTTTGGCAAGCCAAATAAATGGTGTTTCTATGGTCAATAGAAGATCTATCGAGATGCCAAGATGCTTAATGATAGGGAGATAATGTCCTAACTGATCACTGGAGAGCGTCGAGTCCTCACATAGAGCTTGCATACAGTGCCATAGGTACACTAGTTGTTATACCTCCACAAGTGCAAGTGGATGGCGTGGTACCTTGGTACATAAATTCAGGAGATTGTGTGGGAGTTCTATTCTTCCTATATTGCCACTCTCCAAGGGTCGATTTCCAAGCGGTCCAAGCCTGTAAAACAGGACCCTCTTACTTTGATTAGGTTCGAGGTTGTCGGGTGGACATCTCACATGCCATCATCTGACAGTTTCTATACGGTCTGACAACTTGTCAATATTGGGACCTTAATACCGCAAAGCTTGATTATAGGTTGAACATAGTTTGGGGTTGTCACGTTTAGAGGAATGCTAAGAAGCGGGAAACATTTAAGTTATGGTTAGCCCAATTCATTGTCACAGATGGAGATCCTGCAGAGTGGGTCACAGCACCTCGAGAGGGAAAAATAAAAACCACGCTAATTTTGTGCCCAAATTCTTCTAATTGTTGGTGCGAAAAAGAATCTCACCAACGAAGGCAAACAACCAACTTATATTTGACATGGCAGTCATGGTTGCATAATTAGTAGTGGGGTTGGAGATTGATTTTTCTCATATTATGCTAGCAGGGATTCACAAGAGGGCATTCAATACCTCTACAACATACTGTTTTCCTTATTTGATTTTTTAAGTTGTGCTGGGACTCTTGAGTGCCTATTTGGAATTGTGATAAACTGACTGACCTGATCTGGAATATAGATAGAGTATTCATCATAGATGAGGTTAATGTCATAGTACCTCGTAGAGAGATCCGGGTTGAGATCCCTCCATTGGGAGAAAATCTTGCAAATACGATGGAGCATGCACATGGCAATTATCCCATCATACTGGAGCACACCGATATTTCCCCGGCCTCCTCTTCTCATGCCGCTAGTATTGGCTCCAGCTCTTCCAAGTCTACACCACCGACAACAGTTGTTGTTATCCAGTTGGCCAGAGTCTAGAGATTAGAGGCTTCGACAACCAGTTTGATGTACCATATCCATCATTAGATGCAGAAATCCATACCAGAAGCTGAAACCAGCGTAAAGAAAAGGGTGTCTAAATAGACAGAGCAGCAAATCCAGGCAGTTCACAAATGTCTGGATGTGTTTGAGTTAATGGTCCTGGCACGACCAGCCCCACCAAGGACTTTCCCACCATTTGGACGGAGTTGGTGAGTGTACGAGCTGATGTAGATGCCATCTTTAAGATGCATGAGGCTGAGCTAGTGAATGCATCGACATAGTTGGCTGAAGATACCGTTATTGAGGCCTTGTTCAAGGCACTTGCTGAGACACGGCCTGATCCCGCACTGCTTGTGTCAAGAGTCATCGTCCTAGCTGCCCCGCTGAGGCCATTAATAAGGTTCGATCAAGAAAAAGAGAGTGTATGCAAAAGGAGCAGCCTATGAGGGCCTCCATACTAGATGAAGAAATGCTCCAAAGGTGACTGTGTGATGTGGATGTTGGGGCATCGAGATCGGGGGCCGTGAGTAGATATGTGAGAAATACTGAGGGTTCAGCAAGAGTGGCAGTTGACACTATTAATGGTGTCATCCTTGTTGATGTCGGAACTACTCAAGGTGACCAAGTTGTTGATATGTGGGCACAGAAAAAGGGGACCCACCCACTTGTTAACAGTTTTTCGGCGCTTTGTGCCACTTGTTTGATTCATCAAATCCTTTACTCTTTTGATGTATTTTTGTTCATTGGGGACAACTGCACTCAATTTTGTTTGAGATGGATTAAACGGATTGTGTGGTAGGGTAAACAAATTGTGAGTAATAGGGCAAAGTATGAGTAACCCAACTCATGATCCTCTCTTGGGTTTTCATGCGTGTGTTCTTTTTCCCTTGAGTTTGTTTTAAATTTTTGTTGAACCGGCATGTATTACGATTGTATGTGTAGAAAAATGATTGAAGCATGGTGGCTTGTGAATTGTGAAAAATGAGACCCGTCAAAATTTTTTGACATGTGCTTGAATGCGTAGGCTAGGATAAGTTCAATGTTTTGGCTCTAAACATGACATGATAATGCACAAACTGCATGACCCGATACTAAAACATGAACTTGAATGGTAATCTGATAATGGAACGATGTTCCGGGTGAGTGTGAGAATAATTGATTGCTCAATAGTTGGTGCCTACTATAACTTGCCTGGTTAGTCCTGCTAAGATAGTGTACTTGAAGTTAGGAAGTGATCATAGGCTATTTTTTGGAAAATTACACTATTAGCCTAAAAGAGTCCGACCAAATGAAGTGAATATTCCCTTTGATCTGAACACTTTGATCCTAAAGTAGACTATTTATTTCTATGTCCCTACTTAACCTTCCCAGAATCTAATGTTTTGGCCCCTATCCCTCCTTGGACATGTGCGCCTCGACTTAGGTCAAAAATCCTATTTTGAGGGTGGCTAATGCAAACAAAAGTGACCTCATTCTTGGCCTTGACCAGGCATCGGGTATTGTGACCCTCAACTCATGGAAAACCCATAAGTAAAGGGTTGATATGAAAGAGAAAATCTAAAGAAGAATGGGTATGAAATGAGTTTGGTGTTAAAAAGAGAAAAAGAGAAAAGTGAAAACAATAGAGGATGTGTCTTTTTGAAAGTAAAAACAATGAAAAGCATGATAAAGAAGAAAGTGAAAAATAAAAGGGTTGTAAGTTGAAATTTGCATCTATGTTTGAAAGGAATCAAAAGGAAAGAAGGGAGAAATGTAGGATGTCGAAGATAGGGCAAAATGACGTAAAAGGAATAATGTAATGTCAAAAAGGGCAGAGAGTAACTAAATGTAGCGAAATGTACCACACCTGACCCTGAGCCTACATTACAATACAAGAAAGTCCAATAGTGATCCTATAGTCTAGTTTGGAGAGTCTAAGCAGTGAAAATAAGGGAAAGCCTATGGCATTGAGCACTAACAGTAATTGAAATTACTTCTAAGAGTGAGTGTTGAAATAAGTCCTTCTACTTAAAAAAAACATTCTCATTATGTGAAAATGGAGGATTTCATTTAAAGTGAGGGCACTAGTCACATTGTTTGAGAATTGATACCTTGGTTATAGGAAAATAGTGAAGGTGGTTGTTTAGTAGTCGATCAGTGTGATGTTGTGATCTGCATTAGTTTTCTTGTCGAGTCTAAGACATATATTTGCACTCAAACAAGGGACAATCGAGATAAATAGCCGTGTGATTACTCGATCTTGAATTTCTTGCTTCAATACAAGTGTCGTTCATAGTCGTAGTTCATCGCTTGAGGAAAAACAATAAATTTAAGTTGAAGGTGTTGATATACCATTAGTTTATGGGATATCTAATGCATTTCACTTAAGAGTTGTGTGAGTCTAGAGCCTTTTTGTATTGATTTTTATAATTTTGTATCATGTTTTGCAGGAAAGATGTTTAGTCACGAATTTAAAGAGACAACTAGAATAATGCAGAAAAGGGCATCCATGGAGGCAATTGACGGTTCGTAGAGGGGTATCATAGATGCGCAACCCAGGCATTGGATGAAATCAGCAAAATCTCAGCAAGTGTGGATCCACGGAGAGCATTGACGATTCATTGATTGATTGAAGGACCGTATTGAGACTGCGAGAGTTCCAGTATCTAATTATTGAAGAATCTAAGTATGAATTCACGGAGTTGCACTAATGGACCATTAAATGATTGACGGACCCTATTGGTGGTCTGTTGTTTGATTCAGAGAGGATAGATTTTGGATGCTGAAATATTTTTTAAGTCCTGGTTGACAGAAGGGACTTACAAACCGTAGATCCATTAATGGTCCATAAGTCAATCTCGTGAATTGATGATGCATGCCTAAACAAACTTTCGTTATTTTATTTCCTTTTTATTAGGTTTTTATTTTCTAAAAATCGGATTCTAAACCTCGTTTTTGGGGTAGGCTACTATTGTTATTATTCTAGTTTGACTATTTGGAGATTAATTCTTTCAAACCTTAGCAATTATTGATTTCATAAGTTCTAATTTGAGGATTTTTGTTTTAATATTCAAGTTGAAATTTCGCGTTTACTATTCTCATTATGTAAGTTAAAATTCTTTAATCTAAAATAATGAATTGTGTTCTTTAATTATGGCTAACTAAACTCCACAACTACGATTGTGGAAACCATGAGAGATTAACAACGTATGAATAGTAAGTACGCAATCTTCGATTAGTGTTTTCATGCATTGATAATTCTTTTGGTTAGAAGTCTTTTTAGCGGTTGCAAATGTTAGAACTCACATTGTTGTTACTTGAAGGACCAAGGAGCAGGTAATAAAAAAATAATTATCAACATAGATTTAGTTTGATACTATCTAATATTGTAGTGTCTATTAGTGTGAGGGTGAAAGCTAAGACATACATAGATGTGATGTCTAATATGAGGTAAAGGTAAGGATTTGTAAGTTAAGAACACGTAGCCGAAACAAGGTCCGAGGTAAAATTCTTTAGATGTCGGACAAAGGATCTAAAGATACATAACTTATCACTTTGCAGGTAATACACTAGGAAGGGATTGCTATTACTAGGAGTACCGCGTTATTAGCTTGTACGGAACACATATACCCTAGTTACTTTCTCATCTTGATAACAACAAAGTTAACTCTTGCTTACCTGATAATAACATAATCTTAGGAATTTCTTTCACAAACCTCCCTCCCTCCTTTTTACCTACTTAGTTCGGAAATACCTTGACTAAACGAATATAATTGTGGATTAAATTTAAGTCTAAACCATATTACTCGTGGATTCAACCCCAACCTACCAGTTGGGTTCTTTACTTGATAATGCGCGCTTATGCTTCTTTAGGGAGGTGTAACTTGAGCGTGTCAATGACAACCTGGAAGAACTGACTCACCCATAAATTTGATCTCGATCAGTTATCTCCTAGCTGGGTTGGATCAGTTATCTGCTTGGTGATGTCGATCAATAACTGCCTGATGATGCCCGGTATTCTATAAACAATGAAAAAGTGCATTATTGTGCACAACTACAGTGTACTGGTAGGATCACATGGCTGCCACAATAAGTATAACATAGGCATGTAAGCACCACACAATATACTCACATATACATAATACACAAATCCATTATTTTTTAAAGAACAACATAGATTTCCCAATATCAAAGACAATTAGACATGCATATATAATCTCAGTGGTCCTCTCATGGAACCCACGCCTAAATTGTTAGTGTGTCGGAATATGACACCCTATCAAATATATGTGTTAGAACGTGACACCCCGTACAATATATGTGTCAAAACATGACGCCTGATCAAATATATGTCTCAAAAGGTGAGACCCACAATGGTCACCACAACTACAATCACATGTCACACCCACAATGAACAATGTTCATAGTCGTACAATCAAGTAATGGGTTCGTGACATGTAATTATTCATATACATATACTCATTTGCATTAGATTCGGTTTACGTTCCTTATTATAACACATTCATGCATACAATGAAGTAATAACCAGCATATATTATAAAAATAAGAAATCAAACCATTACCTACCTCGAAGCCAAGCCTGAATCCTCCTAAGACACTTGAGCGTTCCCCATCTAAATTCTTTCCGATTGTTCTAGATCTACAAACGCGTAATTTAACACAAGGATCAATAATTTAATTCTAAATTATCTAGATTATAAAAACTCAATAACCCAAGACCAAACCCAATATCTTAATGTATAGCTAGGGATTTTTGCACCATCAACTTCAAGCAGAAAACCTCCCGCAATGATTACGGCTCGAAAAACGTGTTAGGAGAGTAAAATACTTACATTTATCACCAAAATTAGTGGAAAATTGTCAACAAATTGTCTTTGGTCATCTCCTAGCTTTTAAGGACAGTGTTTGAAAAAAATAACGAAATTGGGGTTTTTCCATGACTTAAGTTACGACTGGTTCCCTACGGCTGACCCCATCCCACCACCACCGTCCCACCATTGCAGAATTAATCGTAGTTCATCAGCTTACACGTAGACAAATTCTTTGAATCTGACTTTCCAACTCCTATTTTAAAACACAACTTCAACCCTTGGCGTTCACAAACTACCCTTTCACAGGTTGACTAGTTCTGAGAGTTCTACTGATCCAAATTCGATTGCATAAACTCGTACGGTCTCCATAATGTATTAGTTATCCACTAATTTTATCATATTTATAATTAAATCAACCATTCATTACCATATTTCCCTAGACCTCACTAGACTCAAATTTCATCCAAATTTGGACTAGGCTACAATTTTTCAAGTCAGTACTCAAAAGTTTTCTAGCCTAAATTTCTTCACAATTGGATTTTATATAAAGATGTGAAAATGTTACATAATACCTAAGAGGTATGCAAGCTCTTATAGTGTTGGTTTCGTTCAAGCACACAATAATCATGTGATTTTGAATCAGCAACTTCGCTTTTGAGGTTGAATTAGTTGAGTTCTTGATGAGTTTATTAAAGTTTTGTTCTTAAGTCATTAATGATGAGTTCTTGAGATGAATTTTAGGAGTTTTAGGTTTTTTTTTTGGTAAATTTTTGTGTACTTATTTTGGGTATTTGAATCAAAGTGAGTTAGGAACAAACCATTCGACTCTAGGTGAGTTGGGGCAAAAATTAGAGAAGAAAATTTATCGGAATGTAGGGGCTAGGGCGGAGCTCCCTAGATGCGACGACGGGTTTTCACCCCAGTAGTGTGCCATATTTGGGTCTCTGATGTTTAGAGACTGGCGCCCCGCGCTAGCAGTTTGCCAAGGTCCCTGACCCCACCCTTTTCCTGTTGTTTGCTCCATCTAGGTCATATTAAAGTGTACCTTCACTCACTTCTAATTCTAACTATGCTAAACTACATATTATATTGAAAAATACTTGATAAACTTAAATATAACCTTTGAATTCATAATTCAAATTCAAGGTAGAATTAAGAGTAAAGTCGTAAGAGTTCTTTCGAATCATTTTGAGAAGTCTTTTACGATCTTTTATAACTTGTTTTAAGATTTCAGTACTTTATTATAAGGATGAAGAGAGTTTAGTTTCATTTTTCCAAATGAATATATAAGGACTAAGCATCCCCAAGAGTAAATGTTATTCAAATAAAAAGAGGGAACATGAATTTCCAAATGAGTTGATGAGGAGTTTTTTAGTATAATATCTTTTAAGAAAACTTCTTTAGTAAATAATCTCACAGCCTGAGCATGAGGAAATGATTAAATATATTAGATGAGTTATATTTCTTAGAGTAGTATTGAGCACTGATATAGGGATGAGTTCATACAACTCAAAGTCCACATAAATTATATAGAAAATGTGGTAGAAAGGGTAATCCTTTTAAATGATTCCTTATTAATGTTTAAGCATAGCTTAGTCGATTCATTTTTTTAGGATGTCTTATACTCCGGCAAGGTATAGGAGAGTATTGGCTCGTGGGCGATACGTTGTATCATCAATAGCTTATAATTATTGTTGTCGGTTAGAGAATCTCACAAATTGAGTTATTTTGTATATTTACATACAAATTTAGTTATTATTGTATTTTTAATACATTGAGTAGCTATTTACAATTTTAATGCTTTACATAAACTACATCTTCATTGTTGTTTTAATATTATGTTGAATTGAGTATCCATGAGTTGAGTAGTTTTAAGGTGAGTATGTTTCCTTATTTCCAAGTTCAAGATTTTTATGTTATGTTCTGTATTCCCCTTACATATTTGTAGATTCAATGTACTCATACAATTTGGCCTACATTTTTCATGATGTTGTTACAGGAACAAGCTTTTCATTGATACAACTTGCAGTGTGGGAGGTGCATTGTGAGTCTCCTTGCTTTCAGAGGATCCCTTAATTATTTTTTTGTTTTTTTCGAATGATTTGAGGTCTTGTCCTGACATTCCTCATAGCATTAGAGGCTTCATAGTAGACTAGAGAGTTCTAGAAGTCATTTCATTTCCTTGTTGAATGTTTTAAAGACTTGAGTTTCCTATTTCTACCTAGTTGAATATTTTATTATATTTTAAGGTATTAATTTGGGACATTTGAGTTAACGCCTTTTATTTGAGTTCATATTATGTTGAATAAATCTTGCGCTGAGAGTTTAGCCAGTCCAAGGGTTTGGTTGGGACCAACAATGCTTCTCGAATGCCAACCATCTCCGAGGTACTTTGTATTAAAGCACAAAGTTCAAGAGTCTTAGGGTGTCTATGAAGTCTGGTCTATAGAGTCCTAGTTATCGGTGTGATCTGCACCACATATATAATTAGGAGGCTACGACATTTAGGAACTATCACACTTCTTTCATACTGTTTTTTGTGATAACTTTCAACTCGATAAAGTTTTTTTCTAATTCATATGTCCACATATCTTTCAGATCATTCTTTGACGAAGAGATGTTCGAGATCATCTTGCTAAAAAAATGTTGATCCCCAAGATCAAAGGGGTCTTCAACACACCAGAAGAGCAACCCCAATGTAAGGTAACTGGTGTTTAATTCCGAGATTCTATTCGAATGTTAAGTCAAGTAGTGACCAACCAATCTAGGTAATAAAGAGTGGTTTGACAGGATGTGGCTGATACATCCAAGATATGTGTCACGCCCTGAGCATACTCCCTTGGTTGGACTGGAACTCGAGACCCATTACTGGCCCCAAGAAAAACCTTAGTCGTGCTTAACTTTTACCGGAAGAATTCAATAACAAGAAACGTTAACAAAATACTCTAGCAATAAAATTAGAATGTCTTAAGATAAATATTCAACTAGCCAAATTGTAACTCAAGACTCAACATCAATACTGAAAATATAAAAGGTTGATGAACTAAACAATAACTAACTATTTATGAAGCCTATAATAACTAAGATGGATGTCAACACAAGACCAATGAAATCCTAATAAACTAAAACTAAATAAAAATAAAAGGGATCCTCCAGAAGCAATGAGGCTCACCAACAATTTTGAAGCAAACTGGATCAACGAAGCGCTGGATGCTGATCCTGTTTTTCTGTATCTGCAGCATAAAAAATGCAGGCCAAATGGCATCAGTACATTAAATGTACAAGTATGTGAGGGAATTCTAAAACAAGAAATAACCTTGTAAGGGAAGTGAAAGAACTTACTTGGTCTCAACTCAACTCATTTCAATATAAAGCAATAATGATATAAACAAAGTTCTAAAACATGTAGATAATAATTTATTGTATTGAAAAATAAAACAATAACTTAACTTGTATATGGAAATTAAATAGAAATAACTTTGTGTATATAAGAATACAAAATACCTCTCTGGTGTTTCTCTAATCAACAACCATCACTATGAGTTATGTAATTATACAATGTTTTGTCTCATGCTTCCAAGGCCGTCCAATACCTTGCCGGTGGGAAATGCAGAACCTAACTACTGAGTGGATCCACTAATCCATGCTATAAAAAACTAATGAATCATTTAAAAAGTATGAACCTTTTCTACCAATGTTTTCTACACGGTTTATGGATACCTTGAATTATCTAATCTCAAGTTTCCCCAAATTAGTTGTCAATACTAATCCCAAAATGTTACTAACTCATATGTTTAAAAACATTAATCTTTCTGTGTTTTGAGATAATTACTCAAAAACTTGATCAAAATCTCTTGTGGAAATAGGTTTTTCCTCTCTTGTTTAAATGTGAAAATATTTACTTTTTGGGAATACTTAGTTCCCATATAATATTTTGAACAAATAAACTTAACTTTTTTTATTTTTACTCAATTCAAAGCTCAAGTCTTAACACAAGTTTATAACATTTGTAAAAAACATTTGAAAAACACTCCAAGAACTCTCTAAACATGACTCTTCACTTTATTGAATTTGAATTGATGGATTCAATGATATTATTTATGATAGGAAGGATATCGTTGTATTTAAGAGTGTATTTTTATAGTTAATCAAAAGAAACAGCCAAAAAACATTATCTGGGAAAAAGTTCGCGGTGCGGAGATGAATTTTAATATTTGGTCGCGAAATGAATTGTATGACTGTGAGGTCCGCGATCTCTTTGCTAGTGGAGAGGAAAATTTCTCTCTAAAGGAACATGTATGCGTTGGAACCTAGTACTTACTTTTTGTCTGACTTTTTCTTCATCATTTTCTAACTCCAATTCATCTAGATTCAATTCTTTTTTCTCAATTTCTCTTTAGATTCAGATGCCCAAGACATGTACACAAGAATGCACTCATAATCACTCTTAAATCGACACAATTTCCTCATGAACTCAACAATCCCATCCTAACTCAAGAACGAAAGCCAATTTCAATAACACAATTCAAAATCATCAGACTTTCAACTTTCTAGAATGAAATTACGCTTAAAATCAACATGTTAGGAGCATGGGTCAATGAACCCAACACTATAAGAACTCACGTAACTCTTAGGAATCAACCCTTGGTAAAATCGTAACGAAAATCTTAACAACGCGATGAAATCTTGCCTTTTCTCCTTCTTTTTCCTTCTCTTTTCTCTCATCTCAGAGCTCTAGTGTAATTTCGAGTGTGTAAACTGATCCAGTTCAGTTTAGATCCCTAATTCATTACTAAAATAGAAATAACATAATTGGGTGAGGGTAAGACAAACTACCCTTCTTAAATTCTGGAAACTTTCCATATCTAGACAGCTCGACTTCAAAAAAGGCATATCTTCCTCAAGCAAAAAAAAATAGCAAAGTCGTCGGAGTTGAAAAGAGAATTCCAAGAACTTTCATTTGATATCTTATAGCCCATAACCTGACTTGCACCCGAAAGTTATGGTCTTTTGAAGTTTACCCAAAACTCATACTTACATAACTTTTCAAATATTTCATATTTTTATTCTTTCTAATTCCAGTTCTTTTAAATAGCGGGGTGTTACAATATATCCCCCTTGGGAACATTCGTCTTCAAATGAGATTAGTATTAGTATACTAAGGGTGTAACATCTAACATTCAACTCAAATATCCAACGAGCAAATCTAACACATTCAGTATATCGATTAAAGTGTACTATGAAATGAATTAGTACCTTGATCTAGAATGTCTCTGGACTCAAAGAAATGTGGGTATATCTTCTACATGTCCTCCTTATATTCCTATGTATCTTCATCAACCAAGAGATTTCTCCTTAAGACAATAATTGATGCAGCCTCCTTGGTATCAATTTGCGAACTTGGCGGTCCAGAGTCTAAACAGTAATATCCTCATAAGACAATTTATCCTTAATACCAAAATATTTAGTTTGGGATAATCAGTGATGTATTGCCCATACACTTTTTTCAACATAGAAATGTGAAATACTAGGTGACCTGATGCTAACTCTTGTGGGAGCTCCAACTTATAAGCTACGTTAGCAATCCTCTTTGATATTTTGTAAGGATCAATATAACATGAAATAACCTTCCCCTTCTTACCGGATATCATAACACCCTTCATGGATGAAACCTTCAAGTAAATCCAATCATCATGTCTCTTCTACTAACATATATATTGGATTTTTGGAGACTCTCTATTGTCTTAAATCTATCTTGAATAACCTTTACTTTCTCCATAGCTTGGTGAAATAAGTCTGGTCCTATTAAACCAGATTCACCAACCTCAAACCATCGAACAAGAAATCTGTATTTTCTCCCATTGTGAGCATCATAAGGAGACATTTAATGCTAGAGTTTATAAATATTATTATAAGCAAACTCAATAAAAGGTAGGTGATCATGCCAATCTTCAATCACACAAGCCCTCAACATATCATATGAAGTCTAAATACTGTACTCTACTTGACCATCTGTCTAAGATTGAAAAGAAGTACTCAAGCTCACCTTTGAACCCAACCCCTTTTGCAAAGACTTCCAAAATTGTGAAGTAAATTATGCACGCCTATCTAAAAAGATTGAAACTAAAACTCCATGAAGTCATACTACCTCAAAAATATATAATTTAGCATAATCCTCTGCTGAATGAGTAGTCTACCGGCAAAGAGTAGGCTTATTTTTTCATTCGATCAACAATCACCCAAATGGAATCATGTTATGTACGAGACCACAATAAACTAGTTATAAAATCTATATTGATTACCTCCTATTTTTATTCCAGAATCTATATATACTAAGCCAAACCACCAGGACTTTGGTGTTCTACCTTAACTTGTTGGCAATTTACGAATTTATCAACAAACTCAGGAATACCTTTCTGTATATTATTCCCCCAATATACTTATCATAAGTCATGATACATCTTTGTGGAACTCGGATGGATATAGTATCTAGAGTTTTGAGCTTCCTCCATGATTGTCTCTTGGAAATATCCACCCGTGGTACGCACAACCTACCTCGATACCTCAATACACCATCTCCCCCTTGTTCAAAAGCCATTATTTTTTGCTTATGAACATTTGCCTTTATTTCAAGAAACATAATATATGGTTCATGTTTCTCTTTCACTTTTGACACTAATGATGATTCAACCCAATAATCACCACTACTCCTCCTTCGGTGGAATCCATTAGTCAAACTCCTAATCGTGCAATTCTATTCAATTATTTTGCTAACTCTCTCTTTTGTTCCTCAACATGGGTGGTACTACCCATCGATAAACTTCTTAAAGCATCATCAACCACAATAGCCTTACTTGTATGATAAAGAATACTTATGTCATAATACTTGAGTAACTTTTACCACTTTCTCTATCTGAGATTCAGTTCTTTCTAACTAACCACATACCGAAGGCTCTTGTATTCAATGAACACATCTAAATTAACACCATAAAGATAGTGATGCCATATTTTCAAAGCGAATACAACGGCAACCAATTCTAGATCATGGTTTGGGTAATTCTTCTCGTGAACTTTAAGTTGTAATGAGGTATAAGCAATGACCATTCTACTTTACACACACAATCAAATTATGGATGCATCACAATAGACAACAAAACCTTGCGTACATTTTGGAAAGGTTAATACACAAGCAGTAGTAAACTTAGTTTTTAATTCGTGAAAGATTTTTTCACAAGCTTCAAACTATTTAAAGTTCACTATTTTCTAAGTCAACTTAGTCAATAGGATATGAAATAGATGAGAACCCATCAATGAACCTTCTATAATATCCATTCAACCTAAAAACACTTAATATCAGTTGGAGATGTGGGTCCAGGCCAATTTACACTACATCTATTCCTCGAGTATCAACCCAAATTCCATCACTGGAAACACTGTGACCTAGGAATGCACAGACTCAATCTAGAACTTACACTTAGAGAATTTAGCATACAAGTCTTTGTCCTTAAGAGTTTGGAGAACTATTCTAAGATGACTAAAATGATGCTCCTAATTCCTAGGATAGATTAGAAAGTTATCAACAAAAACCATAACTATAATATCTAAATAAGGCTTAAATACTATGTTCATAAGGTCAACGAACGTTGAAGGTGCATTAGTCAAATCAAATTACGTGATCAAAAACTCACAACGACCATAACGAGTCGTGAAAACTGTCTTAGGGATATCACTTTCTCTTATTCCCAATTGATAATAGCCAGATCTGGGGTCTACCTTAGAAAAGTGGAACCTTGAAATTCATCAAAGAGGTCATCAATTCTCGGAAGATGATTCTAATTCTTGATAGTAACTTTGTTCAATTGACGGTAATCTATACACATTCTAAGAGAATATCCTTCTTTCTCACATATAAGGAACGAACTCCCAAAGGTGACACACTTGGTCGAACAAAACCCTTCTCAAAAGTAAATCTTCGAAAGCATCTGTTAACTCTTTTAAATATGGTCGTGTATTCTTAAATGGCGAATTAGATACAAGACTAGTATCAAGAAGAATATCTATACTGAAGTCTTTTTCTCTCTCAAGAGGGATTCCGTAAAGATCGTCTGAGAAAATTTCTAAAATATTTCTAACAACTGGAATTGATTGAATCGGTGGTGTCTCAACACTGGAGATATTATCTCAGACTAAGTGATTGATATACCTCTTGGAAACTAACTTTCTCTCCTTAAGGTACGAAATAATATTACCCCGACGCACTAATGAACTACTCTTCCACTCTAATATTGGCTTTTAAGAAAACTGGAACTTAACAACTCAAGTTCTACAATCGAATATGACATAACACAAATGAAGTCACTTCATACATAGAATGACATCAATCTCTGCCATGTCTAACTCCTCTAAATTAGACTGGTGTTCTTACGATTGTAGGAAATGGTACAATCACGATAGACTCTCATATAAGAATAGACTCACCAACAGGTGTAAAAACACTGAAAGGATCCAGAAGTTTCTCGTGAAGAACATCAAAACTCATCGTAACATAAGGAGTCACAAAAGGTAGACTTGCTTATGGATATAGTAAAGCATAAACATCAAAATTAAAGACATTGATCATACTAGTGACAACATCAGGCAATGCTAGTGCTATTGGCATCTAGTAATATTATACGTTTGGGTTGTTAATCCGCCTTAACCTTAAATAGCCCCTCTAGATGTTGTTTTTTCTGGTAGAGAAACAGAAGAAGATCAGGTTCTATTGCCCCTATTTACATTACCTTGTTTGTTCTTAGGGCACTTTTTCATAAAATGACAGTGTATGTACCTTTTGTTTATGTCGGAAAGATGATCGGTTGACATTACCCATTTACAGTTTGTACTTATTTTCTGTTTTATCTCTCTTTTTCCTGAACTCTTCTCTGTCCCTCAACTTGTCCTACTCAACTTGTTCCTCGTCGATCATCAGCCTTGCTATTTCTGTATCTCTTACTATCATAGCTGACTTACCTTCCTGAATTAATAGACGAGAAAACTTATCAGCGAAAAAACTCATCCTGCTCCTCATGCCTTCAACCATCTCAGGAGCATAGTTTTAAAGTTGGGTGAACTCCAGACTGTATTCATGAACACACATAGATTCCTGCTTGAGAATAAGGAATTTATATACCTTTGCTTCTCTTAACTCATGGGGAAATAAATGCCCATGAAGTTCTCTTCAAACATATTTAAACTCATAAGTAATGCACCTTCAACTCTATTATTTATCCATTAATCGAACAATATTCTAGTTACACCCTTTAATTAGTATGCAACTATTTCCACGCTCTTAGCATCAACAATGTGGATAATCTCAAAAACCTTTTAAAGATCTTCCACAATGTTTTCCTGATCCCATTCGACACTTTAATAAGTGAAGCTTAGATGAATCATCCATAAAAACACACGTGTCCTAGAAGTATCAACTACTTCATGTCAATTAGCTCTCTGTCCAACTTAATTAGTAACAGCTTGACTCAACATCCTGATAAATTCCTGGAACTCAACATTGGTGACCTCTCTTTGTGGTTGCACTGAAAGTGCATTGGGTACCACTTGTTCCTCGACATTCTCCCAACGAGACGACCTCTAACAACTCTTTGTTGAGGCATGATCTCAAATATATGCATAAGCACAAATTAGAAAAACTTCTTAGAGATAAACTCTATCACATGAAATGAGTATGAAAGAGGTGACACAATTCTTAAATGTTGTAGCCTCCTAATTATAGATGTGGCACACTTCATCCCAATAACTAGAACTCTACCAACATGGCTTCCTAAACTTTGTAGGATTATTGAACTATGTGATCTGATACAAAGTTTTTCACGCCCCGAGCCTATACCCTGGGTAGTATTGGAACACGATAATCAGTGTTGGTCCAAGTGAACCCTTGGCCTAGCGTAACTCTTAGTAGAAGACTTAAATAAACTTAAACAATATAAAAATATAAACTCATGCAATAAAATTAGAATGTCTTAAGATAAATATTTAACTATCCAAAATGGCAAATCATGTCTCAACATCAATAGTTAAACTGGAAAAGACTCATGAACTAAAATTGAATGTAATACTTCGTAAACTGGTATATCAAACTAGGGTTAAGTGTGTGAGGGTTAGAGTTATGGAAGAGGGAAAGAGACAAGGTGTAACACCCCGTATTCGTAAAAGTGAAATGAACCAGATATTTGTGGAGTTACAGGTGCCAGACACGGAGGTCACCGTCGGTTAGTCCATGGGTGGGTCACCCTGTAAAGGTTATTGAGGTCTAGGATCACGACCAAACCTACAGACTGTAGATGAGACCATGGTCCATGATCGGGCTCCGTTGTTCGAAACTCTATAATCCACCTTTCTAACCATGAACCATGGTTCACCAGGATGGACCGAAGGTCAGACCACGGACCTTTGACTTGGTCCATTGATGGTGAGTTGGCTGTTAGTTGGTAGCTATTTTTAGGGGCAGTTGGGTCTTTTCCTAATTAATTAGTTCCTATAATATTTAATTTTCCACCTTTAGAACTTATGTATAAGTATATTTACCCCAAATTCACCCCATTTTAATTCATTCTTCTGAATTCTCAAAAGAAACTGAACTCTTCTCAAATATTCTCTCTCTAAAACTTGAAGAAGGAGAAGAAGATTTCACGTAGAGTTTCAAGATAAGGATAAAAAAATTTCATTGAAGCTTATCATTTGGGGTTTTTTATCAGACTTTATGTATTTTTGTACTAACGCACACTTTTGCCTACATTTTTCTCCAAATATAGGGTCCGGCAGAAAGGGTTTTCAGTCTAGTGGCTAGAGCTTGGACTTTGGTTTATATTTGAGCTAGGTGATTACTCATGGTTCAAGGATGGAATTCTCATTATTGTAGTTTTCATTTCTTATATTTCCTCTTTGGACATGATGTATGGGCTAGGCGCAATTTCATTCATCTAATGATATAGAAGCTCCCATGCCAGTAGAGGTTGGGTTTATAGTAGAAATCTCCTTATCCCTTAACGATGTGTAGGTTGATTATCTAGTGAATCCACTTAAGCTAGAAGTTTATTGGCTTTACCTTGGCAAGTATGGCAACCCTTTTAGGTGTGGGAGACACTGGGGGATCATCTTATAGCCCACACGGTCTCTATGTCGGTTAAGGCTAATATCCCCACAAATAATAATGAACTGAGGCTACTTCAAGGCGTATCATATATGAGTTCAAAGCTTTAAAAGAAGAAGTTAGCTTACATTGACCATAATTTATGACTTATGTCTTATAACTCTTTCATATCATGTTTAGCTTGGTCGGTTGCATGTCATGAAATGAAATGTCCCTTTTTAGCATGTTTTAGATTTTGTATGCATGGTGATCTTACTTGCTAAATTTGTTTGTACTAATGCATACTCATGCCAACATATTTCCCAAATGTGGGGTCTGATATTTAGGGTGCTGAGTTTGATGTCTAGTGGGTAATTTGATTGATTCCTGAGCTTCTGTGAGTCCTCATGCTTCTAGGACGAAATTTATTCTTTAGTTCTATTTCTTATATTTCTAATTTGAACGTTATGTATGGGATAGACCCAATTTGTTGTATCAGATGTTATGACGACACAAGTTTTTAGACTTCTGCTTTGCTTTGTAAAATGTTTTGGACTTGGACTATTGTTTTACCTTCTTTTTCTATTTGGTATGTTATAAGAGCTAACTATCTTGTATGAATTCCTTCGAGTTTCTAGACGCCATATGATATTTATGGGGTACTCCTGCCTCATGAATCCACTGAATGGTGGAAGCATATGGATATTTAACCAACCTCCTATTTTTGTTATGGATCTCCTAGCGACTGATCAAGGAGGGGTTACGAAATGAAGAATTATAGTAGGTGCTCCATCCAACGCAAACAAGGATGTTATTGTGATTAGTTCATAACTTTTTGGTGCTGAAAGCTTATTTAATGTTGATAGAATAAATACAACTAATGCTAGTTATATTATTAGTTCTAAGGATATAATAGATAGAGTTCATTCTTTGTATCTGACATATCGGAATTCTAGATCCCTTGTACACTTTATTGAAGTTAATATAAGTTAATTTGTTTTACCAAAAAAATGTTGAGCATATTTACTATTCAATTTTATTTTATAGTTGAATGATAAATAATCACAAAAGCTTTTAAATGAGAGGTTTTTGTAAGGACAAGTTTTCAATTATATTTCCTTAGTGAAGGTACAATAGAATAATCATTTAGTTGGTGAGGCAAATTTGGAGATGGAGTCAGAAATGGGTGCTAAATATCGTCAGCATTTCGAGGCTTTGGGTACTCTCTTTGTCTTTATGTTCGAGGAAGAACATAACTTCTAATAGTGGACAATCTAATGACCCGATCGGTCATTTCTAGAAAGTTTCATAACTATACAATTTCACCTATCCTGATTTTAGCAATTTAAATAAGTTTGTGATTTTGAAAGGCTAAGTTGCTTTAAAGTGGGTTTGGAGTCTTTTTTATTTTCAGTTGTCGAAATAATATTTTGTCAATTCTATTAGCTCTAAAATGTGGAATCTACTTTATACGAATTCTCGATTTTAGTATGGAGTCTTTATGATGATTTGAGGTCCTAATTTATGAAATTGTAGAAATTTAGCTATTGGGTTGACTTTGGTAAAAATTCGAGGATTAGATACTTGGATCAAAATTGTAAGTGTTCCATTAGATTTGAGGGATAATTTAATGCCTATGTGAGGTCTTGGTAGATTTTTTTGAGATCCCAAGTCTATTTTAGCCGTTTGAGGTGTTGAGTTAGTTTCTTGTGGCTGTCAAAGATGTCGGGTCAAGGAGACATTTGATTCTTGTTTCAATTATTCCATTGAGTCCAGAACATTGACTAGTATTGATTTTCTTGTGTTGTTTGTGCATACGGGGTACGAATGAATCATGAGGGTCCTTTTATTATTTATTGTTTGGCTTATTTTGTTGGTTTAGGGTTTTGGTGCCTAACCCTTCACATTTGTGGAGCTGGTTATCGTGTCCGTGATGGAATTTTCTTGAGGCCCGCATCGGTAGAGACTCGACTGCATTTGCAACGGTCAAGCTATTGAACTCAACATTTGTGACAGATCTTTAGTGTTCGTAGAAGGACATGGCATTAGATTTCGTTGTCAGAAATTTGGGTACGTATTCGTGAAGGACCCCTGACAGTGTTTTGATCTAAATTCAGGGTTTCTTCTCCATTTGTCCTTTTTGGAACTTTGAGAACTTGGTGGAGTATATTTCAAGAGGGGTTTTCAAGAGTAAAATAGTTAGGTAACATTTCTTGACTTTAAATATTATATTGCTTATTATTATTTATGGATTGACGTGTTCAAATTAATCTTTTGAAATGAGTGATTTTGTGTTATCTTCAATAACCCAAGAACTTAGTAAAATGGTGATTGTGAACTGATTTTGAGTCCCTTTTCGAATTGATTTCACCATTCAGTTCTTAAGGCCACGAATATTATTTTCAAATATTAAATTTCAGATTCAAACATTCTTTTTAAAATTGGGTTTTGAGTTGATTGACTTATTTCCATGGAAATTGATATGGATATTGTTGTTTCTTAAAAATAATGTAAATATATTTGCTTGTATATGGATTTTGAGGATTCACAAGTGATTCGGAAGGGAATGACTCAACTCGTGGAGTGATTAATTGATTTCATTTAAGGCAATTTATCTCTTCATTGTATTTGTGTTGGGGGGTAATTGGGAATGAGGTGAAGGGTTTTATTGCTCCACTTGAATAGTATTAATAAATAAATAAGAGGTAAATGAAAAGGCTTCATGATGATAACAACAATTTGTGAATAACCTCATTATGGACCTATTTTGATTGATCCGATGAAATGTCTTGATTGTTTGAATCTGGAGTTGAATTATATGAATTGTTGTCTCTTCATTTAGTGTGATATTACATCTGCACATTGTTTGAACACTGTGATTAGACATGTGATGATTATTGATGTCGAGGTATTTTTTGGAAAGTGCTTGTGATGCCGAGGTCATTTCCTGCAAGTGCAATTGATATATAATGGTGATGAAATATGATTTTTGTTATTGATTGATATAAATCAGATGGGGAATGGTTACGGGTAGTGATTTGACATAAATTCAATGACAAATGGTTCCGACTAGTGATTTAATACAAAGTAAATAAGAAATGGTTTCGACTAAAAATAATACACAAAGCTGATGGGAAATGATTCTGTTGAGAGTGGTTCGTATGTTTTGATTCATTTTGATTCTAACGAGTTACTTATTTGTTAATTTTGATTCATGTATTTGACACTCATGATTTATCTACTTGATATGTGTTGTTGGTTAAATTGTGACTTTCAAACTATTAATATTGAGCCTTGTCAACTATTGTAGAAATATTAGGTTTGAATAATTTATGTGCAGGTTACATTTTAAGGAGATTTGGTTGGGATGAAGACAAGTATTTGATTTCTAGCTAGGTTTCCTTATTGATTAGATTGCTTGCTTCGTACCGCGTTGTTGATAGTCCCTCCTTGCTTCAGTACTTGTGTAGGTTCCAAGCCCAGACTCGTGTGATCTCCTCCTTCTAGTTCTTCTTCTTTCAAGGTGTGTCAATGATTTTGAGAGGTAGATACTTGTCATTGCAGAAGATCCTCTTGTTACCTCACTGTATATTTTGTTCTACTTAAGAAACAAAAACGTTGGAAATCGTTTTTATCTTTTGAAATTGTGTTTTAACATTAGTGACTTGTACGCTTGACAATCAGGTTTTGGGGTGTTAATAGAAAGAATAAGTTTTCCACTTTTATCCTATTCTTGATTTATCTTTCCATATTTTTTTTTATTTCATTTCATTGAGGCTTACTTGTCTTTGTAGGAATAGGCCAGTGTCTTCACGTCTTATTTTAGGTCATGATACAACTTATATATAATGAGAAGTTCAATGATTTTCTGTCGCACAAACTACAATTGGTTTTCAATCTTTGAATAGTCTCAAAATATTAAAGAAAAAAGGGTTTGATAAAAAAAACTTCTTTGAATATTCCAAACAAGATTTAAAAAGTATTCCTCCATTTCAACTTTATTTAATTAAAATTTTATTTCTGTTCAGTTTAAAATAGAGTTTATATTGGGGGGGGGGGATTCTTTTTTTCTAGTTTTTCATTTGATATGATTAAGACCGCAAAATTTAATACATTTTTGCGCGTTCTGCATATTCTTTGTTTCGTACAAGAAAATTAATAGTCTTATTTATTTTTAAAATTTTCATATCAAAATAAAATTAGACATATTTATATTTATCTATAATGCTTTATAAACATGAATATCGTAGTTTAAATGTTAAATTATTCTAAAACCCTAACTTAAAACACAAAATTTTGAATATTGTTTCTATTTTATTTATTTAATTATATTGAAAGGAGACAAACATCTTTTCACATTGAAGGAATGTGACTTTTCCGAAGAGTTATGACTTTCCTATGAGTTGTGACTTTCTTGAAGGGTTGTGACTTATCTAAAAGTTCATGATATTTTATAAGGTACAATAAACACATTTCATACTACCCTTTGTTGGTTATAAATACAGGGGTTTCCTCTAATTATTAAGATTTCTCTATTGTTCTTCTTTTTCTTTAAAGCACTCAATTTAAAAACTTTGTATGTTAGATTATATCAAAAGCAGACACCATTAGCATTAAATGATTGTGATTTCTTAAAGAGTTGCAACTTTTTGGTGAGTTTTGATCTTATCGAAGGAATGTGACTTTTCTATAGTGATGTATTTTAATAATAAGGCACAATACCACATGTTCCTAGTACCCTTTGTTGACTATGACTGAACGGATTTCATCACATTTCTAAACTATGAACTTTTTAATTTTTCAAGTCTTCTCTTCTTTAAAACAGACGTTGGATGATTTCAAAATTCGTTGGAATTTGAACCTTCCACAACTTGAATATTAAATTACTACAATGATACAACTAAAAAACTTAATTTATTATATCTTATATATTTTATATCCTTTATTTTTTTATATTATTTTAAAAACAAAAACTCAAACAAAACAACAATAACTAAGCAATAATCTATATGGGTGGGAGGAAAAGATCTATTTTAGAGTTGTAATTAAGAGCTATTAAGACTGACTTTGTTTATTTTTATATATCCCAATTAATTTAATAATGAGAATTTTTTTTAAAAAAAAACAAAAAAGAAAGAAAGAAAAAGACATATCAAATGGAAGGACATTGAGAGGTGTTACATCACCTTATCTATATCTGAATTTTATAAAGGCTTAAGTCATCCAAGACCCCTTAAAATTGTCCTCAAATTTCGCTAACACATATCAACTAAGATTTGTACCTATTTAATACCTATACCCCTTAAAATTGATACCTATTGAACATTTTTTTTACAATCAGCTAAAAATATGATATGTGTGTAATACAGTCATTGTGACATGCTAATGACATAGAAAATTGATTAATGAAATGATGGCATGTGGTATTTAATTTCAAAAATTTATTTAGAAGGTGAATTTTCAAAAATAAGTATTTAAATCTATTTAACTAACTAAAAAAAATTTAAATGTTTTTTTAAAAAGAAACTCACCCACCCATGGATACCGGTCCTCTGTAACGACCTGTTTAGTCGTTTTGAGCAGCAGATTTTATTTCTGGAAAATTGGCTGAGGAAACGGACCCCACGACGGAACGTCACAGGCACGACGGACCGTCGCAGGGTCTCATTTCAGCATACTTAGAAATTCTGAAATTGGGTACTGAAAATCGACTCACTGTAATCTGTGACGGACCTGCAGGACGAGCCGTCACATCCACGACGAGCCGTCGTAAGCTCCCGTTGCAAAACACTTCAACTCTTGAGAATTTGGTACGGGAAACGACTCTCTGACAATAATAGCGAACGATTCAAGTGTTGGAGGATATGCTTCGTGCATGTGTGATAGAATTTGGTGGTCAT
>NC_028642.1:17963029-17980652 GCF_001406875.1 Solanum pennellii | reverse complement strand
GGGAATTAATAGATGTTGATTTGTTTTATTTAATGAGTTTAAGTCTTCCGCATTATTTTCTGTTGATATATGTTAAAATGATAAGGGTTAGATTGGTTGGTTCGCTCACATAGGAGGGAAATTGTGGGTGCCAGTCGCGGCCCCGGTTTTGGGTCGTGACATCCTCTTTCACTGGCGGCATTGTTCAACCACCATTAGTAAACTATCACCCTCACCTCTTCATCCTTATCCATTGTGCCTTCCCTCTTTCATCGGCTCAGGTAGCGTGCGATGATTGCACATTCATGCAAAATATTTATTCCCTTTTTATTCGGATAGTATCAAAAATTTACATCCATTATGCCTTCATTTTCTTTCCACTACTTATCATATATCATAATTATACGCAAAACAATAATAACATTACCGAAAAATTAATTTGTATTGTTTTGATCGAAAAGATGGCACGACAAAAAAAACCTCAAATTGTCAACAAATTTTTTTAACTTAAGTTGGTTAGTATTCTACTAGCAAATTAACAACATATTTCTAACCGAATAATATTTTAAGACTTAACAATGAAATTATAACAGATTACCAACATAAATATTACTAACTAAGTATTTAAGTTGGTAAATACGTCGGGAAAAAATGGCGCCAAATTTAGCACCTTCTATCAATGGATTACCAACAGAAATATCACTAACGGACACCTTTTGTTGGTAATGTTACCAATGAAGTATATATCAGTTTATAAATATGACAAAAATTGTTTATATAATTTATTAACATATTAGCAATGAATTACTAACCAAACATTTACCAACGACAAGATTGTGTTGCTAAATTTACAAATCAAATATAAATATGTTGGTAAATCAGTAATGAAATGTAATTTGTTGGTAAACTTGTCAACTAATATCAAATTAGTTGAAATTTACCGATGAATAAAGGGTGTAGTTAGTAAATTACTAACATCATTAAAATAGTTGGTAATATACCGACCGATTACTAATCCATTGGTAAAATTTATCAACATATTAAATATTAGTTGGTAATATTACATATGAATCTTTAGTTGAACAGTAACTATTACCAACTCCGATAAACTTTATTGGTAATTTATTATTACTAACTTATATTTTAATAATTGGTAAATTTACCAATTGAAGTTAATTTTTTTGGTGAATCAGCGTCTAGTGTTGAGGCATTCATATTTAGTTTGTGTCATTAGGCTTTTTAACTTTTAAATTTTTACCAAAACTTGACTTTGTTCAATTTTTCGGTAAACGTGTCAGATTAGAACTCTGTCAGTGTCATTAGCTTCGAAGGGTCGTTTTTTGTCTAACGGGAAGGTTGGTTCATTTTTTGAGGCTTTCATTTTTTTTGTGCCATTAGGTGTTTTAAATTTTATGTTTAGGCCCAAACTTGACTTTGGTCAATATTTTTGTGAACGTGCTCAGATGAGAATTTCGTTAGCGTAATTAACTCCATATGTCATTTTTTATCTAGTAGGATGGTTGGTTTGGGTTTTGAGGCTTTCATTTTTTACTGTGCGCCGTTAGATGTTTTAACATATAGATTTTGGCAAAAATTTAACTTAAATCAATATATTTGATAACGCGCCAAGATAAAAATTTCGTCAATGCAGTTAGATGCGAAAAGTCATTTTTGATGTAATAAATAGAGGGTTTGAGTTTTGAGGCTTCCGTTTTAGTTTATGACGCTAGGCATTTTAACTTTTAAGTTTTTGCCAAAATTTCTTTTTAGTAAAATTTTTGGTAATTGTGCTCGAATTAATATTTGTCATCGCAGTTAGCCACATAAGTTCAGTTTTGATCACATAGGATGATTGGTTCGGGATTTGAGACTTTTATTTTTAGTTTGTGTCGTTAAGTATTTTATCTTTTGGCTAATAATTTGAATTAGGTCAAATTTTTTTGGGAAAAATGCTCAAATTTCATTTTGTCAGCGCAGTTAGCTGTGGAAGGTCATTTTTCGCTTTATAGGATGGCTAGTTTAGTTTTTTTATATTCAGTTCGTACCGTCAGAAGATTTAACTTTTATGTTTTTACAAAAAAAATTATTTTTCTTGGTTTATTTTGTAAAATGTGCTCTGATGAAAATTATGTCAGCTCGATTAGCTTCGAAAGGTCATTTTTATATCTAACAAGATGATTGTTTCAGGTTTTGAGGCTTCCATTTTATGCTTTTGTTGTTAGGCGTTTTAACTTTTAACTTTTAGCAAAAAATTAGATTTGGTCAATATTTTTTATAAATGTGCTCAAATTAAATTTTGATATAGTGATATATGTCATATTGAGATTAATTTAACATGTTACAATAGATTTTGACATTTTTCATTCAAATATGATTTATAAATTGGTTAATATTTTTGGATTTATATTCATTTTCGTAGAAATTTAAATGAAATAAATTAATAAATATTTTACTATTGAATAATCATGCATTTAATATTATTTTAAACGTATTGTCAATCAATTACTAACCTAACATTGAACTATACTGATATATTACCAATAAACTAAAAATAAATTAGTAAATTTATGAGAAAAAGAAATAATCATACTAACATATTTAAAATTTATTACAAAGAAGTGTTGTGGCGTAGTGGTAAGTACTAATGCATCCTTAATCAAGAGGTCTCAGGTTTGATTCTCGTTGGGTACATAATCATCTTTGTTAGGAAGATTGGCTTTATATCTCAGGTTGAACTTTTCGGCATGAATCCATATTTAGTCGGGCTCCAATGTGGGTATCGAACACCGGATGGAAAACCAAAAAAAAAAATTTAAAATTTATTTGCAAATTACCAACATAATTTTTTTGTTACTAAAATTACAAACTAAGTACAAATGTATTAATCGATAAATGAATAATAAAAATTACTAACTCCTTTTCAATTCGTTAGTAAAGGTACTAACGATATACTAACCAAAAATTAGTTGGTAAATATTTAAAATTTATTTGCAAATTACCAACACAATTTTTTTGTTAATAAAATTACCAACTAAGTACCAATGTATTAATCGATAAATTAATAATAAAAATTACTAACTCCTTTTCAATTCGTTAGTAAAGGTACTAACGATATACTAACCAAAATTAGTTGGTAAATTTACCAACAAAAATTTTAGGCCCATATTTCAAAATTTTGTAACAACATATTTGGATGTTTGCCAACTGATTTTTGGTCTGTAAGTTTACCAACAAACTAAAATCAGTTGGTAATATTTATCGACGAGCTTTTTAGCAATGGTTTTAAAATGGAATTAATTATAGAGAATTGGAGAGAGCCAGCGAGAGATAGAGGTGGAGGGGTGGTATAATTAAATGATGAGAATATTTGACATAGATAGCTGGGGAAGAAGGCGTACTGACTCTCTTTTTCTTTTTTTTTTCCCTAATAAAAATTAGTTGTATAAGTTGGAAAATTAAAAAATAAGAAAAAAAATTGTACAACTATTTAACGCGCTTAAAGAGGGTGGAACAATCTTTTTTGTCATGTCAACATTTTGTATTTAACTAGAATGACTGTTGAACAAATAACATGTTCATTAGGTACAAGTCTTTATGGAGATGTATAACTTTGAGTGGTTGTTGATGACATAATCCTATTATAATATGTACTTTCAAATTTAAATTTGACAACTCTCACTTTTAACTATTAAGAATATTTAGATCCACTATTCTTAGGAACTTATACTTTATTATTCTATTTATAATTTTTTGCTTATATTTTTTATTCAATAATGTTGCATTATTTTTAAAATAGTGACTACATGGTTAGATATTCATACTCATGTCTCAAAACTAGTATACTTTAAAAGCATGAACTCATATATTTAAAAGTTAAACTAGTATAATACCTAGACCATGCACAAATAATTTTAAAAAGAACTCATGCAATCAGAGTTATACTAATGACTTGTTTGAATATATTAGATTTATATTACTTTAAAAATATTTATCATCTATTTTGTCATTGCAATAAAGTCAGTAATAAAATCCATAAGAAATTAGCGGAAACAAATCACATAGCCATAGAAAAATATTCTTATTATATTTATTTCTTACTTAGTTTACTCTGTAGTATTATAATTTAATTTTTCAGTAAAGTGTTACTCAGTTTATTGTCTTTGTTTTCTTGGTTTATTGAGGAGGTCGAGAATGTCACTACTGGAAGTTAATCATTAAAAAATATAAACAAGGAAAGAATTTTGGTTCATTCTAGAATTGTTAATGTTGATTGGTCCATCCAATTTGGGACAATTCATAAAGGCTATCAAATTTAACGGGTCAGGTCAGATTGGATGATTTTTTGTGGGCTAGAAAATGGTTAGCCCAACCCACAAGTACGAGGGCCGCAGGGTGAGTTGGGCCAACTAATTTTAAAAAAAAAGTATATTTTTTATGTATAGCTTACATAAATCACGTAATGTAAGACATAAATTACATTTTATTCTTACTTTCTTATGTTACAAAAAACTCATAAATATCAGTCATCCAGATACATAAGTTTCATCCGAATACATTAATTGTGATACATTATAAAACTTATTTGTTGCGCTTATTATGGAATATTAACATAAAATTATTTTTTTACCCATAAATCACGCAGATCTGGTTGATATTAACCTATTCCAATTCGTAACAGCTTCAGAAAATTCATAATTCAGATTTTTATCTTCTTCATCAATTAAAAATCGCAAAAGTTCCACAAGAGGAGTTGCCCTTCTTTGTGTTGTTGCTCAACAACCTGCCAATGTTAGCATCAATGGAATGAATGTTGATTTGCAATTGTAAAAAGAGGTACTCGTATCTGATACTCCTATTTTATGCATTTCTTTACTCTTTCTTTTCTCAAGAATCCAAAAAGTGACATGCACTTGTTCTTTTGTATTATGGCACTTGTTCGTTTGTATTATGGAAACATGCGGGGAGTCCATGATGAAAGTTGCTCTAGCACATGACTTGAGTCATGGAGTACTGATAGTAGGATATAATTTCGAAGGAGATGGTGATATTGGATAATCAAGAACTCATGGGGTACATCATGGGCAGTGGAGGGGCATGGATATATAAGAAGAAAAAAGTGATTTTGCATACGTTCAACCATCTCCTCCATTATTCCCTCTCCCTCTCCACCATTCCTTCTCCCTCTCAACCATTGGTAAATAATTTTATTAATGCATTATTGTATCGTATTTTTTTGTCATCTTAATGTGAATAGGTATGTTATGATACATTAGTGGTAAATGTTGCGTGTGTGTTGTAATTTTGTATCCATAGATTATGTGTGGTCATTAAAAATTGAGAGAAGTCAGATACGTTTCAGTCTATGCATCACATATTTATATATAGCATTGGAGTATTATTGTGTATATTATATTGTATATAAAGTTTAAACAATCAATATATGTAAATTACTTATTTTTATTAGGAAAATTTGGATTCTACATTAATATATATATATATATCAATCTTGGATTTTTGTGAATGGTTGTATCATTGGTAATTGTAATGTACCTAGTACATGTTATAAGATGGTTAGAAAATTGTCTCGATATGTGTTAGTTTGTTGTTAGATAGGTGTTGCGTTAAAAATAAAAAAAAATGTATGTCATATAATGTATCACTGAATTTTTAAATGTTTGCGGAATCTTCCATGTTTTTGAGTTGTTATGTATCCAGATTATTATTTGGTAATATATGCATATACATCGCATCCTAAATTGGATTAGACTGAACAAATATTAAAGAGTGCAGATACATAACACACAACTTATTTGTTAATGTCTATATAACATTTTAAATTAAAGAAGATTGATGGTATATTAAAAAACTTGATATCGTAGGTAGTGTTTATGTATCGATTATATTAATATTGAACATAATAAAACTAATAGAAGCTTCAAGAATATTAGAATTATGTATCAACACCTTAAATATGAATAATACATTATATAAAATAAGGATTAACGGAGAATGGGTTACATTAGAGAAATAAAGACGACCTGTTAAGAGTTTATTTTTAACAAAACATTATTGTATGATAAATTTTAAGTATCATATACTTGTAGTGTTAGTTTCTATTAAAATACCATTGCCATTGAATGAGTATTTAACAATAATTTGTATAAATGTATCATGAGCATTAATGTGTATCATATTCGTGGGATACACAATAGTCATTAATACGTATCAATGATTATTATTGGATAATCTAAATATACAACAAAACAAAATTGAATTATTACCATCTATATCCCTTTAAAATAAAAGAACATTGATGATACAATATAGAATTTGATATAGTGTATATGATACATTAGGCATTACTTATGTATCAAGTACATAAGTATTGCACATGAAAACCACTAGTTAAGTATTCAATGTAATCAACACAATAAATATACACCTGATACATCACATAAAACATAAATTTATCGTAGCATTGTTGTATTCAAAATTTCTTACCACTAACAAATGTTAATTTAAGAAAAAAAATAAACAAGATACATTGAGAATTAATAACTTTGATAAAATTGGGCATGAAGATGCATCATTTTTTTTATTTTCCCTTCTCCAACAATGTCAACATCTATCTTATCAAGAAATACTACCAATATCCCCAAATCCTTGTTGTCCTTCTGTATTTTGATCCATTTTGAAATTCTTTTTCATATGGCTAGACCATGTCAGCAACGTCTACAATATTAGTGTATTGTATCAACGTGTCAAGTATGGTAATCATATTATGCACACACATTTTCATACGTTTACCGCCATGTGCTCACTGAGAATTAGATTATGTCACGACCCAACACGAGCCGCGAGTGGCACCCACACTTATCCTACTAGGTGAGCGAACCAACCAATCTAAACCCCAACATTTACCAGTATATCAACTATGAATAGCAAAAATAACGCGGAAGATCAAAAACTTATTAACGTAATCACTTAAATAACTTCTAAAGTTTAATACTTATTATCCCCAAAATCTGGAAGTCATCACATCAAGAAAATCTATCCTCAAATTACCAAGTCTAAGAGTATTTAAGAAGCTAAAATAAGTAAAAAGATTGTCCATGTCCGAACTTCAAAGACATCAAGACGTGAAGGAGAGAATCCAGCCCGACCTAGGAATGATAGTTCACCCTGAAGTCTGATGTGCTGGAGACTGGCTAGAGTTGAGGGCGAGTCGAAGTCGATGGTACACTTGCTGCACTCCACAAAATAACAAAGAAGAAAATACAAGTAGGGGTCAGTACAAGGAACACGTACTGAGTAGGTATCATTGGCCAACTCAAAAGAGAAATCAGTATATATTAAACAATAGTATAAAATCAACTACAATACTTAACAGGTAGCAAGCAATAACACATGAACCATTGACAACAACACCATGATAGGTACACCCTCAATCACAACATCAAGCACACCTATGAGGACTCAGGCCTCCACACCCTACTCATTTGGGAAATAGGTTCTTTGAGATTAAGTATATTAAGTTACTTCGAGATTTCTTTCCTTTAATGTTACTGTGTCGGAACGTGACACTCCGATCCCATATATCGTGTCGGAACGTGACACTTCGATCCCATAATACCATGTCGGAACGTGACACTCCGATCCAATAATACCGTGTCGGAACGTGACACTCGATCCAATAATACCGTGTCGGAACGTGACACTCCGATCCAATTATCTCATCATTTTTATTTCATCAAGCCTTCTTTATTCAAGGCGTCATTTTTAATAGAGAGGATTCAAGATTAGAAATTCAACACTCTCATAATTCTAGGCCAACCACAAACCACACAATCAAAAACATACAACCACACAATCAAGTACATAGGACACTTTACAATATCATTCAATACATATCAATTTCTATTAAGAGTTTACTATGGAATAGCATAAACCATAACCTACCTCCACCGAAGAACCGAAATCAAGCAAGCTACCTCTCCAATGCCTTTGCTTTCCTCAATGCCTATGAACCTTTTCAATCTGAAGTCTAGGTCGCTCGCTCCCCTCGTTCGTTCACGCTCTTCTCCACCTTTTCTTTTTAGTTTTTTCTTCTACAGATTCTTTTTACCCTAATTATCATATAATCAATTATAAAAGATGATACAAGTAACCCACTATTTATTTTAAAGTTATCTCCTTTAACCCCCAACTAACTCAATTATAGAAATTACCCCACTAATTTCATAATAATAATCATGAATAGTCCAAAACACCCATTTAAAAATTTTAGCAGAAGTCTGACCAAGTCGGGGTTACGCAGCTTGTGACGGTCCGTCGTATCTACGACGAACCGTGCTGCAGGTCCGTCGTGAAGTTCAGCAAGTCAATCCCAGTACCCAGATTCCAAGAGTTGAAGTGTTTTGGAACGAAGACCCTCGACGGACCGTCGTGCCGATGACGGTTCGTCTTGCTTGTCGTCGAGGGTAATGAGGAGAGCAGCAGAAGAAATTACACAAGTATGGGACGACAGAGTCCATCACGGTCCGTCGTGACCATGACGGCCCGTCGCGTGGTCCGTCGACCCTGTCAGTTTTTATCAAAAATAATTCTACTGCTCGAACCGACTAACAGGTTGTTAAATAGATACCAATTTACCCATCGTTCGTCCTAGAAAGATCACAGGAAGAAAAGTAAGGGCGAGAAAGAGTACCTGAATCTGTAAAAAGATGTGGATATCTTTCTTGCATCTCAACCTCTCTCTCCCAAGTGGACTCTTCAACTGGCCGATTCTTCCACTGAACCTTGATAGATGCAATCTCCTTTGATCTCAACTTGCGGACCTCTCTATCTAGAATAGCAACAGGCTCCTCCTCATAAGACAAATTCTCATCAAGAAGAACTGAATCCCAACGAATAATGTAGTTTCCATCCCCATGGTATTTTTTCAGCATAGACACATGAAATACCGGGTGCACTCCTGAGAGTCCTGGAGGCAATGCCAATTCATAAGACACCTCCCCCACGCGCTTCAGAACTTCAAAAGGACCAATATACCTCGGACTAAGCTTACCTAGCTTACCAAACCGCATCACCCCTTTAATGGGTGAAACCTTCAGTAAGACTTGTTCACCCTCCATAAAATCCAAGTCCCTAACCTTTCGATCTGCATATTCTTTCTGCCTGCTCTGAGCTGCTAGAAGCTTCTCCTTAATGAATTTTACTTTATCTAATGACTCCCTCAAAAGATCGATACCCCAAGGTCTCACCTCAAATGCATCAAACCAACCAATGGGAGACCTACATCTCCTCCCATACAGTGCCTCAAATGGGGCCATACCAATACTTGAGTGATAGCTATTATTGTATGAAAACTCTGCTAAGGGTAAGAATTTATCCCAATGACCACCAAATTCTATCACACATGCACGAAGCATATCCTCCAACTCCTGAATCGTTCGCTCAGACTGACCATCGGTCTGAGGGTGAAATGCAGTACTTAGATCCAGCATAGTACCTAATTCAGCATGTAATGTTCTCCAGAACATAGAAGTAAACTGTGTACCTCTATCTGATATGATGGAAAGTGGAACTCCATGCAATCGAACAATTTCTGAGATATAGAGTTTGTCTAACTTCTCTGCATTGTAAGTCATCTTGACCGGAATGAAGTGAGCAGACTTAGTTAACCTGTCAACAATTACCCAAATAGAATCAAACTTACCCAATGTCCTTGGAAGACCAACCACGAATACCATTGCAATTCTTTCCTACTTCCATTCAGGAATGGGCATTCTCTGAAGTGTCCCTCCGGGCCTCTGGTGTTCATACTTTACCTGCTGACAATTCGGGCATTGGGAAACAAAATCAACAATGTCACGCTTCATTCTACTCCACCAAAAATGTTGCTTTAGGTCACGATACATCTTGGTTGCACCAGGATGTATAGAATACCTTGAACTATGAGCCTCTGTAAGAATAGTGTGAATCAAATCATCAACACGGGGCACACATACCCTTCCCTTAATTCTCAAAACGCCTTCCTCATCAATTATTGCCTCTTTAGCCTCTCCTCGCCATATCGTATCTCGAATTCGGCTCAGCTTCTCATCAGCAAACTGCTTTCCCTTAATCTTGTCATGAAAAGAATATCTTGCCTCCACACAGGCCAAAAGTCCTCCGTTCTCTAGTACTTCCATCCTCATAAAGTCATTAGCCAAAGTCTGAACCTCTCTAGCCAATGGGCGTCTACAAACCTGCAAGTGGGCTAAACTACCCATGCTCCCTGCTTTTCTACTTAAAGCATCTGCCACAACATTAGCTTTTCCTGGGTTATACAAAATAGTAATATCATAGTCCTTCAATAGTTCCATCCACCTTCTCTGCCTCAAATTCAAATCTTTCTGAGTAAAGACATACTGTAAACTACGATGATCTGTATAAACTTCACACTTGACCCCATATAGATAATGTCTCCATTGCTTTAATGCAAATACAACTGCAGCCAACTCCAAATCATGGGTCGGATAGTTACGTTCATGCACTTTTAATTGCCTCGAAGCATAAGCAATTACGTTTCTCTCCTGCATTAGCACTGCACCCAAACAAGAATAGGATGCATCACAATAAACAATAAAATTCTTACCTTCCGCTGGCAAGGTAAGAATTGGTGCAGTAGTCAACAAGGTCTTGAGTTTCTGAAAACTTTCTTCACATTCATCCGACCATACAAATGGAACATTCTGCTAAGTCAAATTTGTCAGCTGCGAAGCAATAGAAGAAAATCCCTTGACAAATCGACGGTAGTAGATAACTAAACCAACAAAGCTCCTTACCTCTGTAACATTAGTAGGTCTTACCCAACTCTTCACTGCTTCAATCTTAGAAGGATCCACCATCACTCCATCCTTAGAAACCACGTGACCCAAGAAGGACACTGAATCTAGCAAAAACTCGCACTTGGAGAATTTGGCATAAAGCCTTTTCTCCCTCAGCAACCTCAATACAATTCTCAAATGTTCCTCATGTTCATTCCTGCTCTTTGGGTATATCAGTATATCATCAATAAATACAATAACAAAGAGATCCAGATATGGCTTAAAAATCCCGTTCATCAGGCTCATGAAAGCAGCAGGGGCATTCGTAAGCCCAAAAGACATTACTAAGAATTCATAATGCCCATACCTGGTTCGAAAAGAAGTCTTTGGCACATCTGTTGCCCGCATTTTCAATTGATGATAACTGGATCTCAAATCAATTTTAGAGAAGACACAAGCACCTTGCAACTGATCGAACAAATCATCAATGCGAGGAATGGGATACTTGTTCTTAATAGTTACCTTATTCAGCTGCCTGTAATCTATGCACATTCGAAAACTTCCATCTTTCTTCTTCACAAATAAAACAGGAGCACCCCAAGGGGATGCACTCAGTCTAATAAAACCTTTACCTAACAATTCCTGAAGTTGGGCCTTCAATTCCCTTAACTCAGCTGGAGCCATTCAATAAGGGGGAATGGAAATGGGGCGAGTATCCGGCTCCAGATCAATACAAATATCAATATCCCTATCCGGTTGCATACAAGGAAGGTCTGGAGGAAACACATCCAGAAACTCACAGACTATCGAAACAGACTCAATCGAAGGTACTTTGGAAGTATCATCCCTGAGATGTGCCAAGAAAGCTAAACAACCCTTACTAACCATCCTCTTAGCACGAAGAAAAGAGATAGTACGAACAGGGGTGGAAATATAGTCACCCTCCCACACTAGCGGATCTGTCCCAGGCTTGGCCAATGTCACAGTTTTAGCATTACAATCTAAGATTGCAAAATTTGGAGAAAGCCAACTCATACCCAGAATTACATCAAAATCAACCATCTCTAGAATAATCAAAACTACATGAGTATTGCTCCCCACAAAAGTCACAAGACAAGACCTATACACCTTCTCAACTATCACAGACTCACCCACAGGAGTAGAGACACTAATAGGCATGTCATGCAAATCACAATGTAAATCAAAACCAGTAGCAAATGAGGAAGAAACATATGAAAATGTGGATCCAGGATCAAATAATACAGAAGCATGCAATCACAGACCAAAAGATTACCTGTGATAACAGCATCAGATGTCTTTGCTTCAGACCTCCCGGGGAAAGCATAACAATGGGCCCTATCACCTGTCTGTCCATTGCCCCTACCATGTTGCGCTGCAGTAGTTCCAGCTTGCCCGCCACCCCGACTGATTTGGTGACCACCATTACCTTGGCCACCACGTCCTCCAGAATGGCGGCCTCTCCCATGACCACCTCTACCTCTAACTATTGGGGGTCTGTAACTCTGGTTTGGACAATACTTCCTACTATGTCCAGTCTCTCCACATCCATAACAATTCCTGGAGTCAAGCATAGGTCTTTGTGAAAATGACGAAGTCTGGGGATAACCTCCAAACTCATAAAAAGGCTGACTGGGCTGCGATGGACCCCCAGCTAAAGCCTGCAGGGAAGACTGAATAGAGCGGTTTGGGTAACCTCCTGAACTCTGCCCTCTGGAGTAAGATCCACTAAACTCACCTCCCTTCCGGAACTTCTTAGATGTCGACGCCATGGTGAAGTCGTCTGGCTTCACCCCCTCCACTTCTATCACAAAATCAACCACTTCCTGAAAGGATTTTGCTGCAGCAGCTACCTGTAAGGCTGGGATTCGCAAATCTTACTTCAATCCTTTCACAAAACGGCGAATCCGCTCTTGTGGACTGAAGCAAAGCTGAGTGGCATACCTGGATAGTGCACGAAATTTAGCCTCATAGGCAGCAACGGACATCCTTCCTTGCTCTAGGCTCAGGAACTCATCTCTCCTCCTATCCCTCAAAGTGTATATACTTCTCCATAAATAAGCTAGAGAATGATGCCCAAGTCATAGGTGGTGTCTGTGCTGGTTGACACTCAACATACGACCGCCACCACATTTTGGCATCCCCCTGAAACTTATAGGTCACAAACTCAACACCGAATCGTTCTACTATGTCCATCTTATGTAGTAGCTCATGACAATCAACCAGAAAATCATAGGCATCTTCAGATTCAGCACCCTTGAATACTGGAGGTTTTAACTTTAAGAATTTAGTGAAAAGTTCATGCTGATCACTTGTCATTATGGACCCTGTAGTCAATCGAGGAAACGTGCCTACTTCCAATGAGGCATCCATGCGGGGAGCCACAGCGGCTGCATGTTGTACCCCCTGAACCTGAGGTGCTGGTGCAGAAAACACTGGAGGTGTCTGGCCCTGATCAGATAACCCGCTAAGATAAGTAAGAACCTGATTAATCATCTCTGGGGTAGGCTGGGGTGGTAATTCCTCATCTTGAACCTGCTCATTTTCCCCTTCTTCACCCTCTCTCACTACCTCATCAGTCGGTGGAGGAGTCACTGCCCTATTACTAGCTGGACCAGGTGTTTGTCCTCTACCTCTAGAGGGCGTCCTCCTGCGACCTCTACCACGGCCTCTTGCCACTGCTCCTCCTCGAGCTACGGTCCCAATGGTTGGCTCAGACGCACCCTGTCCTGCCGGTGCTGGTGTTGACACAGTTGTTGCTCTAGTTCTAACCATCTGCGAGATAGAGTGAGGATGTCAGATACCAATTTGTATCACCTAGATACCAATTGGATCCAAGTAATAGCACGAAAGAAAGAAAGAATGGAGTTTTCCTAAAGTCCTATAGCCTCTCGAAGAAAAGTAAAGGCGTCCCCATACCGTTCCTCAAGACTCTACTAGACTTGTCCTTGTGTGATGAGACCAACGAACCTAACGCTCTGATACCAAGTTTGTCACGACCCAAAACGAGTCGTGAGTGGCACCCACACTTAACCTACTAGGTGAGCGAACCAACAAATCTAAACCCCAACATTTACCAATAGTTCAACTATAAATAAAAAAAATAATGCGGAAGATCCAAAACTTATTAATGTAACCAAGTAAATAAGCTTCTAAAGTTTAACACTTATTATCCCCAAAATCTGGAAGTCATCACATCAAGAACATCTATCCTCAAATTACCAAGTCTAAGAGTATTTAAGAAACCAAAATAAGTAAAAAGATGGTCCATGTCCGAAATTCAAAGACAACAAGACGTGAATGAGAGAATCCAGCACGAGCTAGAAATAATAGCTCACCCTGAACTCTGATGTGCTGGAGACTGGCTAGAGCTGAGGGCGAGTCGAAGTCGATGGTACACTTGCTGCACTCCACAAAATAACAAAGAAGAAAATACAAGTAGGGGTCAGTACAAGGAACACGTACTGAGTAGGTATCATCGGCCAACTCAAAATAGAAATCAGTATATATTAAACAATAGTATAAAATCAACTACAATACTTAACAGGTAGCAAGCAATAAACACATGAACCATTGACAACAACACCATGATAGGTACACCCTCAATCACAACATCAAGCACACCTATGAGGACTCAGGCCTCCACACCATACTCATTTGGGAAATAGGTTCTTTGAGTTTGAGTATATTAAGTTAATTCAAGATTTCTTTCCTTTAATGTTATTGTGTCGGAACGTGACACTCCGATCCCATATATCGTGTCGGAACGTGACACTCCGATCCAATAATATCGTGTCGGAACGTGACACTCCGATCCAATAATACCGTGTCGGAACGTGACACTCCGATCCAATAATACCGTGTCGGAACGTGACACTCCGATCCAATAATACCGTGTCGGAACGTGACACTCCGATCCAATAATACCGTGTCGGAACGTGACACTCCGATCCAATAATACCGTGTCGGAACGTGACACTCCGATCCAATAATACCGTGTCGGAACGTGACACTCCGATCCAATAATACCGTGTCGGAACGTGACACTCCGATCCAATAATACCGTGTCGGAACGTGACACTCCGATCCAATAATACCGTGTCGGAACGTGACACTCCGATCCAATAATACCGTGTCGGAACGTGACACTCCGATCCAATAATACCGTGTCGGAACGTGACACTCCGATCCAATTATCTCATCATTTTTATTTCATCAAGCCTTCTTTATTCAAGGCGTCATTTTTAATAGAGAGGATTCAAGATTAGAAATTCAACACTCTCATAATTCTAGGCCAACCACAAACCACACAATAAAAAACATACAACCACACAATCAAGTACATAGGAGACTTTACAATATCATTCAATACATATCAATTGCTATTAAGAGTTTACTATGGAATAGCATAAACCATAACCTACCTCCACTGAAGAACCGAAATCAAGCAAGCTACCTCTCCAATGCCTTTGATTTCCTCAATGCCTATGAACCTTTTCAATCTGAAGTCTAGGTCGCTCGCTCCCCTCGTTCGTTCACGCTCTTCTCCTCTTTTTCTTTTTATTTTTTTCTTCCACAGATTCTTTTTACCCTAATTATCATATAATAAATTATAAAAGATGATAAAAGTAACCCACTATTTATTTTAATGTTATCTCATTAACCCCCAACTAACTCAATTATAGAAATTACCCCACTAATTTCATAATAATAATCATGAATAGTCCAAAAAACCCATTTAAAAATTTTAGCGGAAGTCTGACCAAGTCAGGGTTACGCAGCTTGTGACGGTCCGTCGTATCTACGACGGTCCGTGCTGCAGGTCCGTCGTGAAGTTCAGCGAGTCAATGCTTGTACCCAGATTCCAAAAGTTAAAGTGTTCTGGAACGAAGACCCTCGACAGACCGTCGTGCCTATGACGGTTCGTCCTGCTTGTCATCGAGGGTAATGAGGAGAGCAGCAGAAGAAATTACACAAGTATGGGACGACGGAGTCCATCACGGTCCGTCGTGACCATGACGGCCCGTCGCGTGGTCCGTCGACCCAGTCAGTTTTTATCAAAAATAATTCTACTGCTCGAACCGACTAACAGGTTGTTACAGATTAACATCAGCAAACAGATGATGAAAAAAAAAAGGATGAACAACGAGCATTAAGGAAGATGAGAACTACATACTGAATAAGTTTAAATTGATTTGAGTTGAGAGAGTGATTTTGAATTTCAAATTCTAAGGAAGGAATTAACTGATATGATTTTTGGAGTGAATATAGGGAGAGATTAATGGAGTTAATAAAGAAAGAGAACCTTTGGTTTTGGGAGTGTGAAGTTATCTATCCGGAGGTTGGAGTTTTGGCAGTAAAATAAGGAATTTTGGTAATATTTTAAAATGGTAGAGAATAATAGAAATTATGTGAATTAAATATGCATAGAAAATAAGGAATTTTTGTAATATTTTGGAATGGTAGAAAATAATAGAAATTATGGTAATTAAAGATGTATATATCGACAATTTTTTTAAATTTTAAAGAAAATTATAATTTTGAAAAATTATCATAAATACTGAGAAGATAATATTACCTGGTGTTAGCTTTACTAAATGTTAGTCAAATTAACCAATAAAATTATTTTTATAGCATTTATCAAGTCTGATTTCAAGTAAAAGAATAAATAGTTAAATAGAAAATTAACCTAATTATTTTCTAATGATCATAATAATATTTTATAAACATAATTTGCATTAATACATAAAACTTTAGATCGATTTTGAGTTTGGATTCTTGTTATTTTTAATACTTTATCTTATTTTGATTTCTAATTAATTTTCATAAAGAATATACACATATTCTATCCATATTTCTCAAGCCGCACAAATTGGCAGATATATTCAAACCGGGCTAATAAATCTTTTTTCTTAATGGGCTCTTAAAATGTTAGCCCAGCCCTTTCAACTCATGGGTTAAGCTAGGCCGGCCTAACGGGTCTAGCCTATATTAACTACTCTAGTTCATATTGTTGAGTGGTTATGCTTTACTGTGTAAACATCGATTCAAGGGCAGACCCACACTATATGGAGGTGTTCCATGTGCACCCGCTAACTTTCGAAAAATCATATGCATATATGTATATCTATTTTGAAAAACTAGTAGAAAATTAGGATATACTACATAGTTCACCCATAAAAAACATAGAAGTGCCCTTGTGTTGATGGTAGAAGCTAGAGATACAACCCTCTATACCAAGGTTCAAATCCAACTAAAGTCTGTTTTTATTTTTTTTAATTCTAAGTTTAGCTTAGATCTCATATTTGAGCTATGTTTATATTGGTGCACCCAAAATATTCATATCCTGGCTTCACCTTTGCATTTATTTTAGTCATTGGCTCATTATACATAGTGTTTTTGTAATAACAATAGTTATCTACATGATTGATACTGATTAATTTTCCAAAAGAAGGATTGTTGTATTTCTGTTTCTAATTAAGAATGAAAAAGTATTTTTCTACATTGAAAGAATTTTGTATTTTATAGGAATGTACATTTATAAGTATAATAAATAACTAATGTTTATGTGAAGAATTAAATTTGGATAATACGATATTGGTTAAAGAAGAAGGTATGTTTATATTCTTCTTTTTAGAAATTGTATCAAAATTAGGAAAATTTAAATTACAACAAATACTAATGTACTATTGTTAATTCATGAATGACTCCAAAAATACCAATTTTGTTAAATTACAACTACTACTGTTAATTAGTTGAATCCACCTCTCTTTCGTTTCTCTATTTTTTTTTGGTTAAAAACAGAGTAATATATA